>NC_137252.1:30069161-30291423 GCF_965637545.1 Phallusia mammillata | reverse complement strand
TGGTATGTGTTTACTAGATGTATTTTAGAGTTGACCTGTGAAAAACATTTTCATTTATCTTAAACCGTTTGTGATCTGGAGCCTGTATATTCTACAAGCGTCGTTAGCGCAAAAAATCATTTTAAAGCGGTCATGTCCTTCGTTTACTTATGATATACGCCTCTCATTTATGATGTGGTGGTTAGATTCTTATGATATTTTTTATGCGTTTACTAGATGTATTTTAGAGTTGACCTGTGAAAACCGTTTTCATTTATCTTAATCCGTTTGTGATCTGGAGCCTGTATATGCTACAAAGGTCGTCAGCGCGAAAAATCATTTTAAAGCGGTCATGCCCTTCGTTCGCTTATGATGTACGCCTCTCATTTATCATGTGGTGGTTAGATTCTAAAGATATTTTTTATGCGTTTACTAGATGTAGTTTAGAGCTGACCTTTGAAAACCGTTTTCATTTATCTTAATCCGTTTGTGATCTGGATCCTGTATATTCTACAAGGGTCGTCAGCGCAAAAAAATCATTTTAAAGCGGCCATGGCCTTCGTTTGCTTATGATGTACGCCTCTCATTTATGATGTGGTGGTTAGATTCTAAAGATATTTGGTATGTGTTTACTAGATGTATTTTAGAGTTGACCTGTAAAAACCGTTTTCATTTAACTTATACCGCTTGTGATCTGGAGCCTGTATATGCTACAAGGGTCGTCAGCGCGAAAAATCATTTTAAAGCGGTCATGCCCTTCGTTCGCTTATGATGTACGCCTCTCATTTATCATGTGGTGGTTAGATTCTAAAGATATTTTTTATGCGTTTACTAGATGTAGTTTAGAGCTGACCTGTGAAAACCGTTTTTGTTTACATCAAGGCCTTTGTGATTTTAAACCAGTTAATACTAGTACTTAAAATGATGAAATAACAAATGCACAGTTAAGGGCAACATTTTATTAATGAAAAAATGAACCCAATTTCCACACAATAACATACTCATATTGGGTGCCACAGTTATATGAAAGAAGAAATAAATGTGAAGAGGATAAATAATTAGAAGATTGATTTATCAAGCAAAAACCTGCATTTACAATGAGTACACTAAAAAGGGGTCATCAAGTGAACAGACTGAGAAACAAAAAAGGTGAAACAACATTCAGCTGAAAATGCAATGTGTTGCGAGTTACTGAAATAAAATTAAACCAGCTACCATGTGAAAGATGAGGTTGTATCAAACAAGCTATCATAGAGATTACTGGTTGAAAATAAAGGTTTTTCATTCCTGTCTGATGAATCACTTTTACTGAAAGAGTCTACATCAAAGTGAAAATGTATAAATATTTACCCAAGAGATGCTTTTTTAACGACGCCATGATTATGTCATGTAGGTAAGACAGCGTTAATACCAACAAATGTTTAAACACATCTAACCAACACAACAAGTTTGCCTTAATTTGGGTACGAGATTAAAATAACACCAGCAAATCATTGAACACATCTAACATAACAAGTTTGCTTTAAATTGGGCACAAGAATTGTTAAATAAACCTGCCTTCGGGTAGTACAGCGGCAAAAAACACACATATTTCGATTCATGTAAAACTGAAGAGTGTGGTGAATATCTTAAAATAAAATGTTCCCCTGCAAGTGAGGCAAGAAGCATTTTGTATCCATCAATGATTTAGCTGACACTTCAGTCAGCTCATTTCACCCACACCATTCTTCCACAATCAATTACTTTCTTCCATGTTGTCCAAGGCAATCTTGAATTACCTTTGGAATGATTCTGCTGCTATTTTCTGCTTCTATTCAGTTTTCCAGATGTTGAACTGCAACAAAAAATAAAAGAAAAAGTGTAGGCAACATTTAATTTGACAAGTAGGAGTTTACACAAAAATGCTTGAGTTAGGCCAGTAGAAATGAAAGCCAATGTTTTACAAAACCAGGATCACACTAGAGATGAGCTACCATATTTTTAAACATGCCTAACAAATAACAAATTACCATCTGCTAAAATAATAGAAACAGTTGAGAATGACAAGCATATCATGACAATTGACAACCACTTACCATGTATCATTGCTTTTCAAATCCAATGTCCCAAGTCCTTCATTTGATAGTGTGCTAGGCCTTAGTTTGCTTCATGAAGCACTAGAAATGCTTCCCCCACCCTGAACTGTCACTTTTCATTACTCCATTTGTTATCAAAACATGGATGCCTATTAGATACAACAACCTTGGCCCATTTTGTATTTTACAGTTTACAATCGAGGAGAATCTGGTACTGCTGCTATTTCACTGCTTAAAATGCGTTTGCTTTTGTCATAACAGTTCACATTTAACTGCCAATTTCATGTAAAACTCATTTCACCTGCGATTATTTCCACAGAAAATATAATATTTTTCAATAAAAAATAAATTTAATGCTTCACTACCATTGCCGATAAAATCGGGCTGTGTTATAACACATGTTCTAAAATTATAACACCGCCCGATAAGAAACGGGGATTTTTTCATAACACAAGCGCTTCTAATCGAGCACTTGTTGACGAATCGGGTGAAAGGAGGTCAGTCTATTTGGAAGAGAATACAGTAAACATCTCGAAAGTTCTTGGTGTGCCAAAGACAGCGTACAACACAAATAGCAACAGTAGGGATATCTGACCCGACTAGTTTGCGACAATTGGGGGATCGTCCGGGATTTAGTTTTCAGTGTTGTTGTCTTACCTGGTAGTGAACCAAGAAAGAGATGGAAAAGATTGTAGAAGTCGGAAAACAGCTGGGTCTGACCGGCGCCGATTTAGCAAAGTTTATTAACGAGCAACAGGCGTTTGAACGAGAAGAGCGCCGTTTGGCTAGAGAAGCTGAAGTTAAGCGAATACAGGCCGAGACAGAAGCTGACGAGCGACGCCGCGCAGCCGAGGCTGAAGCTGAAACAAGGCGTATCGAGGCAGAGGCCCAAGACAGAGCGCACCAGTTGGAGTTGAAGCGTTTGGAGTTGCAAATGGCAGAAATCGGCGGAGCACAACGCGAAGCGTCAGTGGGCAAAGCGAAAGCACCGAAGTTGCCTGCGTTCGTAGATGGCAAAGATGAACTGGACAGTTATCTGTTGCGTTTTGCTGTTAATTGCAAATGGGAGAGATCCGAATGGGCAAGCGCGCTTAGTGCCTTGCTAACGGGTCGAGCATTGGATGTCTACTCAAGGCTCTCTGATGATGACGCAGTCGATTATGACCAACTCAAGCAGGCGCTACTCAACAGGTACGACTTGAACGAGGAAGGATATCGATGTAAATTTCGAAATTCAAAGCCGGAGAAAGGAGAAAGTCCTTCTCAGTTCGCAGTGCGACTGCAGAACTACCTGCAAAAATGGGTGAAGTTGTCTGGATTTTCCATCGAATGGAAAGATGTAAGTTCGCTTTTGGTGAAGGAGCAGTTCCTCAAGTCATGTCCGAAGGAGCTATCGACTCATCTAATGGAACAGGCACCGAAAACTTTAGATAGTTTGACTGGGATCGCCGAGCAGTTTTTGGCAGCACACAACCGAGAGATGGCCCACGATGTGCGTCAAGAAGTACGCGAGCTTTGTGCTGACTGCAAGCAAGCAGGGCATGCGACTGAGAACTGTCCGAAGCGTAAACCTGATGCTAGAGTGCCTAGAAAATGTTTTCTGTGTGACAAAGTGGGACACATCGCGAAAGATTGCTATTCGCGTGCGTTGCCGCCGGTAAGGATGTCCAGCGCGGCAGCATGTTCGATGGAGGGAGTCCAGGAGTCCAATCTGCCATTACGTGAAGGCGTGGTAAACAACCAGACGGTCACTGTGTTAAGAGACACAGGTTGCACGGGCGTTCTGGTTGACAGGAAATTCGTCCATGATGATCAAGTCTCGGATAGGCCAGGTTTTCTTAGTTTGGCCGACGGTTCTGTCGTATCAGCTGAGGTGGCCAACATGGAAGTGAATACTCCATATTTTACGGGAGAGGTCGAAGCGTTATGTTTGAATAACCCGTCGCATGATTTGGTTATTGGAAATATTGGTGGAGTCCGACCAGCGGAAGATCCAGATCCACTGTGGAGGAAAGCTAACGCAGCTTTGACGCGGTTTCAAAAGAAGACGTCGAAGATCAAGGCAAAATATCGGGTAGTACCGCCAAACGAGGGATGGCCATTGGAAAATCAAGCGGAGTTCAAAAAGGTCCAAGATGCAACCGTTGAAGCGGTTACATGAGTTGGCCTAATTAAATACGTGTTTTGCCTGACGTTGTGTTTTCATGTTCGTTCTTTATAGTGTCAATTTGTGTGTTTTATGATGTCGAAATTCTAGTATTTCGCTTTAAAAAGGGGGTATTGCCACAAATTTACTTGTATAGTGTTTTGAAATCGCCCATAACATTAACAACTTTAGACGTTCTATGACGTAACAATGCGTCTGATGGTTTCTAGCATCACGCCATGTTCTGACCTTGAGTAACCTGATGTTTTTGTGAGCTGTGGTGTGGTTTTGTAAAGGAGGTCAGTCTATTTGGAAGAGAATACAGTAAACATCTCGAAAGTTCTTGGTGTGCCAAAGACAGCGTACAACACAAATAGCAACAGTAGGGATATCTGACCCGACTAGTTTGCGACAGTGCCTGTATCTATGGTGTTTCATGTATAAGTGCCATTGAAACGCACAAACCACTGCCAGTACAAATGGGTCGTATATTCTATTCATCAATATTTACGTTGGGGTGGTCTCCGGAAAAAAAAATATTTCTTTGACTGTACATGCTGCCGGATTTAGCAGTTTTATTGCTTTTTTCTTGGTAATGTAAACCCCACACAGAAGGCAGCAGGTCATAAATGCCTTATGGCACTACATGTATTAATACAGCGACACCAAATACACCGAGTTCATTTTACAGTAAAATGAAAGCATCTGTAAATATATTTGACTTAAAGACACTGTTTGTTTAATGTTGTAGCGTGTAGATATGTTGATTTTATATTGACACTCAATAAAACGAACATGATTTTGATTGACTAAGTGCACAGTAATACTGATTTTACCGCAGTACGTTTTCACAAGATACATCAAATAACGCAATGCTGTATCTGTAACGATATTCAAATATATTATATGAAACGATAATTCTCTTTATGGAGCGAACAGAAAAAACACAATCATATTTATTATTTATTTGGTAAGAAAGCACCTGCGTGGAATACAGACGTACCTTTTAAACCGTTTTTTGTAAATTCTAAAATGAACATATTTCATGAGTTGTAAAAAAAAATTTCAGGGTGCAAAAAAATCTCTACCGTCGGTGGGTCTTTTCGTGCGATCTAAGACTGCTTGGAGTGCCAAACCTCCGTTGGCAAACGTTACAGGCATGCGGCTTCAATTTTAAATGTACACACTGTACATGTACGTTCAATTTATTATTGTCGCGGAAAGCCTTTTCGCACATGTGGCATTTGTAAGTGTTAAAATCAACGCCTTGATGGATTTTTCGTACGTGCCTGTTGCGGTGAGACGAATGGTTGAACTTTTTGTCACAGTGGGGGCAGGGATAAGGGTTATCCCCAGTGTGTATGCGCATGTGTTTCTCTAAAATCGATTGATACGCGAACGCTTTGCCGCAAACATCACAATTATGCGGTTTATCCCTGTTGTGAATTGTTGTTATGTGTGACTGAAGATTTGATTTTGACACGAACGATTTCTCGCAGAACTTGCAACGGTTGGGTTTTAAGCCCAGATGCCCGTTTGTGTGGCCCTCCAAGGCAAATTTACAGTAAAAGGTCTTTTCACAAAAGTTGCAGCGTTTTAAACTCTCAGTGTTTAAGTGTTTTCTCCTCAGATGGCCTTTTAGACTGTGCCTACTGCTGTAGTTTTTGTTGCATTGGTTACATCGATAACTATCATCATAAACCTTCGTTTTTCTTCTCAATTTGGGCTTAGCGATTGGAGTGTTACAACTTACTCCATTGGGTCCCTCAAATGTGTCTTTGTTGAGTTTTTCAATACACACAGTGTCATCAGAGTCACCTTCTGAATTATTTGTACTTGACTTGTAATCAGTATCATCAACATCAGACTGTGTATCATTGCAACCAACATCTTCAAGTGTGTTGGAGTTGTTAGCTTGTTGAACCATATCAGTTTCAACAACTGTGTCATCTGAGTCCCCATCTGAACATGTTGTTTCTTGTATATGTAATGAATTCAATTGTGGTGTCTCCTCATGGTCACTTTGGTCTAAATTTGATTCACTATTGTTGTTTTTAAAGTCCATCATCCAAAATCGATTGTCATCTTCAATCTTTTCAGTTTTAATATCATCTTCGATCTTTTCAGTTTTTACATCATTTTCAGAAAATGTGATTTCATTGTCTTCAGAGTTTATATCTAAAAAGTTGTAAATGTTTCAAGTGTTTAAAATTATCTCAATAAACTGACAAAAACTAACTTTTAAGTAACTTTTGATGTGTGTTAATTTCATAACCGCATAAGATACACAAATTTATCATTTCCACGCTCGAAATAAGGACTAATACAAAAAGTTACTCACTTTTGAATGAATGTGAAGGTAGCATAACATCTTCAATGATTTCTTTTTTCACAATTACATCCTTATAATCCATTTTAGTAGCTAAGGTCAAAACTATACAAAATCCAAGTCTGCAATTTGTAAATAGCATTTAAACATATTTAACATGAACAGAATAACAATAAACAAAACCTGGTCTACCTATTCTAGATTTGTTCATAATCATTTACAAAAGCATTGATGAAAAGCCATTTTTGACACTTTTATTCTGGTTGTCTTTAAAAGTCATCTGAGTTTCTCTTTTATTGATTGATATGTTTCATTTATAAAAGATGTTATCCATATGTTGCAATATTTACCAGCTACTTGGTCAACAATCAATCCTAACATTATGTCGATTGTTACTAAACACATCATTTTGTTCTTTCCCCAACTGCTTCAAAAAAAAAGAAATATTGACAAGCATTAATAACAACCTGGGTACGGTTTGCTCTTATCAGTGCCTTAGGTGATGCAATTGCAAACAAAACCACAGTACAAAAAGCCACTTGCACCTAACACAAACTTAACCACCACAGTCAACTCAACATTCAACAAATCAAAACACAAATTTTACAGATGTCTCCACTGTCAGTAATTTCTGCTTCTTGTTTTGTACGAAATCTGTCATGCGTGACGAATGAATGAAGTACAATAACGTAACCACTGTTGGCACAAAACGTAATGAACGTGAGCTAAAGAGAGTTTAAGGGCAGTCGTGCTCCAAACTTTAATATTCGTTCGTGCGATCCGTCCCCGTTTATCTGCGTTTGGATGCATTGTAAATTTCTTAGCTAAAGAAGTTTAGTTCAACTATGACAGATGTATGTCACCTTCGCTTTTAATAGGACATAACAATTAGTGTCCTATTGGGTGACGTCAGTAGCCTGCTTGCTGTGTATTTTGTAATAAGTTTATAAATTGCCTCTTGGTCTGTGCATGTATTTAGCAGATAGTGAGTTTTTAAATGTAGATTTCAAGTTCATTTGAGCTGCCTCATTTCTACATTGCTGGTAAGTTTAGACTTTATTCCTTCTGTGTAGTTTTATTGCTAAACCTGTGAACATTCGCGTGTTGTGCAGGTATTTGTTCGGTTTTTACAAACGGATTTACGGAAACGTCTCAAACCCACCTGGCCAAATAGTCGGTATAAAGTGGTTGAATGATGTGGTGAGTTTTTCATTGGTCACTTTATGTGACGCTTTTAGTCAACAGGGAGAACGCAGAGAAAGCGTTACAAATAAAAAATTCAGGAAAAATGTATAATTTATTTTAACTTTCACTTGATTGATTGTCAGCAAATAAGACAAAACATTCGTAAAAAGGGGTAGTAATAGCAATAGAGCAAAATCATATAAGGAATGTAAGTATAATGAGTTTAAGTAAACCGAACAAAAATAAATAACGACATCTTTTAAACGCTAGTTCAAATCCTTGTCATCAACTTTCAGTTCGCATTCTGGATCGAACACGTTTAGTTGATTCATGTTTTTTCAAATCAAATTCGGTTTGATTTCCATGGCCAATATACCCTCGGCCTGTCCAAACACCTCGTTGTTTAGTCAATCCACTACCGATATTGATCTCAGCAAACCGGGCAGCACTAACTTGCGTTCCAATCAGCAACCTCTCTATACGTCGTGACTCCAGCACCCCGACGAGAAGACGCTTATATCCCGTTTCTAGCAAATGATTTCTTCGCACATCCAAGTATTCCAGCGCACTGTTTGGGTTCCTGACGGCTCCCGTCAATATCTCTGCCCCAACATCAGTGAGCTCGCAGTCCCGCAACTTGAGTATATGAACTCCCCGCATAATTGCCTCTGATGCACATAAGTGCTGCACACCTTCGTCTCCGATAGGGTTCATTCCCAAGTTGAGCTCAGTCAACATCATACCTGGAGTTGGCCTCAGGTTTGTCGTGAAGGTTAAAACCCCATTGGAAGTCAAACCACAGTGCCACAGATCTAAGCAACAAATTGTGGGACAAACAGCCGCCAACTGAGCTGCGGCTTCGTCACCGATATTTGCATTGTGCTGGAACGACAGCACCTCCAGTTGTAGACCGCGTTCGGCGATGCGTGAACACACGTGATTGACGCTGCTTGCGTCCAAGTTGTTCTCGCCCAGTTTTAACTTTTTGACTTGCGGTGAAAGCAGATCCGTAAAGCCTTTTGCATGGCGCTTGTCCATATGGACCTTGATTGCAACACGTTCAGTCTTGTTTTTAATGATTACCCCAAGTGCTCGGAAGATCTGAGGCCCACAATGTCGCGAGGTAACTTCAATTTCCAAAGGCAAATCGTTGGCAAGGTGACGAATCAAGGCCTGATCCCCGGACTCGCAGACCGCTTGAAGTAATTGACAACAGTCCGAGAAGCCAGGTCTTCGTTGTCTCCATCGCTGTTTCAAAATTGTTCTTACGTAACAATATACTGTGGAGTCTCGCGGTTCGATTAGATGACCAAAGAAGTCCTTCCAAAAGAGCCGGACGTTGTTTTTTCTAAGCCCACAGAAAAAAGTCAGGGTTAACGAATCGCGGTCGTTGAGGATTTCTTTAACCTGCTGTGTTATGGGTACGTTTTCAAGCCACATCCATAGGGCAGCAAAAAACTCTTGCAGGCTTCTGTGCTCAAAATAGTACTCCCTTTCGCCTCTTGCACTGCATCCTCTGTGCAAAATGGTCGCCCAAAATGTGCTTATGAAGGCTTCGGCCGATGTACGGCCAGCACGAGTCGTACTAAGTCCTGTTACTGCCAGGGCTCTTTCTGAAAAAGTCCATTTACCACTGACTGCACATTTCCAAGCTACCTTTGCCAAGTCTCGAGTCAACGACGCTCTTTCTTGCATGCTAGGGTCGTGTTCCAGGTTAACGTGCTCAGACCGGATATATAACAGCAGAAATTTGGCATAGACCAAGGCAACGCCGCCATCTTCAAGGGACAGGTCATCTCTTTGTGCTGAAACGACAGCACACACGATCTGGCAAACGATCGGCGTCGACATAACGTTCCAAACCGCGCTAACTTGCTCCATAGTTTGCATTGCGTCTTGGCCGTCTTCCACCAGCAAACGTTGACAGTAGTTGGATTTCTGGTCATCGCAAAGGGGCTGCACCATAAATACCTCTGCAACCTCACAGAAAGTTCGGGTTAGCTGATTGGCTCTTGAAGGTCGCGACGTAACAATGACTCTGCAGTTTTTAATAAGATGTCCAAGCATTAGGTTTGCCACAACGACAGGTAGAGGCCGCGTTTGATATGGGGTCATTCGCATCACTAGCCTGTTTAGAGCCTTGAAACTACAATACTCATCAAGACCATCCATGACCACTAGGGTTCGGGAGTTTTGCGAAATCATGTGCTGGAAAAGCTCCTGTTGTCGCTCGTCTGTTAAAGTAAAGCCAGTTTGCGTAAAAAGAAGCTCTCTCAGTGTAATTTCTTCATTAGAACAACCTCGGAACTCAAACCGGAATACGAAATCGAACAAGCTTCCCGCCACCGATGCTAACTGGACTAAGCGATGCGATAAACAGGTTTTTCCCGATCCCGGAGGCCCGACTATTAGCACCAGGGAGTTTTGGCTGTTGACCACATCCTCAAGCGATACGCGCCGCTGGTTTGGTGGCTCAATGTTGCTGCTAGCGATGACGGAATGATCAGTGGACCGTGTCAAGTCTCGGCGTCGGCCCCACCAACTTCTGATTCGCTGGATCCAGGTGTCACGTGACGAGGAGAAGAAACGTGGCTCAGCGATCAACTGGGTGTGCACCAACACATCAGCAAGGCGCCTGTCAGCTAAATAGAATTATATTCTATTTCATAAGTTAGTTTAAGTCAAATACCATCACACTTTCCAAATCATGGCTAAAACACCGTCTTAATTGAAATGAAATTGTTTTCAGTTAGTTTAAGTCAAATGTACGAAACAACTTCACAAAAGCATGGCTAAAACAACGTCTCACTTGACATTAACATTGAGTCCAATTAATCGCAAAGATGTATTTATTTCAAAGTGTTTTATTTTTTTCTAGTTTAAAATATCTCTACAACAAACCAAGTTAATCAGACTTTTTGACAAGGTATGTTTCTAAGCTATTTTTTAGGTTTACTTACCTCTGTAGGTTCCATCGGCTTTGAGGATTTTAGTCGTTTTTTCTCGAAACAAAGTCCTTGCCTGTGCCTTAAACTCCTCCAGCTCATCAGTTGTAGGCGGTGCTGAAAAACAAAACGATTTGCTAAGGCGTCCCTTGGCCCAAGAAGCAAGAACAATATTTAAAGTTAGTTTTTAAGCTGATCTCTATGGTTTATTTAACATAGAGGTTTTTTTGACATTTGGAGGTCAACAAAAGTACGAGAAAGATTGTTAGGAATGCAGGATTAGTATCTTAAAAAATGGCAGTAAATTTTACGAATTTTAAGAAAAGGGTTAAGAGAAAATGTTGAGAACCTATTTAGTATTATTGCAGGTGTAAACTGGCTGTTTCAGGCCTTGAATTAATTGTTGCCTTACTGTGGTTCTTACCTGACAAGCTTGGTCGTTGGGAGGGATTGTGTATGTGTAAATCGCCAGCAAAGAACACCTCTAAAGAAAAGCAGACAAATTTAACTTTGTTAATTAGACAGCATTTGAAAACATTTAATTGGTTTCCATTTAGCAATCAGCTATAATGTCAAGCGAGTTTATAAAGCGGTAACCATGAATTTACTGCACGAGACCCCAGCAGGCCAAACCTATAATAATCAGCCGGTTTAAGCAATTTCCTGCGCAATATTTAAATTTCAACATGTTAACATACGTCGTGACTATCAAAGCTTATCAACCAGCCAATAAATATTTATCTTAAGCAACCGGAAATGGGCTAATTGATGTTTATCATTTTCAGAGACGGTTATTTTTAACAGTGTCCTATTTCCTATTGTGAATCATTTACCAGAATGAAGGCAAAGAATAAATTATCTGACATATGCTATGAAAGAGCAATCGAAAATACTGGAAGTTTAATTGATTCAAGATATTGATTTTTGTGTAAACATGTAATTGTAAACCCATGTATCTTTGACGAACAGCAGTAAGTGTGTACTTGTTACTTTCTGTATCCCTTGCTTTTAGTCAAACCAAAGTTGGTATTTCATTAACAAACAAAACTCGTAAGGCAACGTAACAAAGGGATTTGCGCAACAGCGTAACAAAGGAATTGTTGGTTTTACGACCCAACTTTCAACTTCAATCAAACAGAACTAAACAAAGGTTACCAAGCTACTATTTGTTGTTGGTTGCTTTCCGAATCTGAGATCCATAGGTTTTAGTCGTTTGGTGGATTGTAGCAACAAAGTTAAGCTCGGAGTTGGTGGGTATTTGTTATTTTTTACAAAGGCTACGTGCCTGTGATTTAAACATCATTTTCCAAGTGTCTTGCAAAACTTGTTTTACAGAGCCATCCTATGTTTTAAGGCTTGGTGTCGTGTTGCTGGCTTGTAGGACAACCCTAAAACATTTTAAAGTTACTCATTTGCCATATGTTTTCCCTATAAGATATTTTGTTTGCGTGCTACAAGCCTAACAGGTTTAAGCATCACTGCTGTAAGGAACGACAAAAATGCTGGTGACGTAGCAGATCCCCCCTGTTCAAGCAAGCGGAACCTTTCGGAACGACGGCAATCTTGCTTACTACAGATAACAGCGCTTTTCCAAAGTTGGTTCCTATCACTTCCAAACAAACCGTTGAAAACTTTAACAGTGCTAAACCAAACAGCAAATGTATACATTTCGACACGTATTTGTTTTGCATTGCATCGCTCAAAGCACAATGTTGAGTGTAATAAACTAATGTACTGCAAAATGTTTTACTACGTTTGTTATCACCTAACATAACGGGTTGCCTACCTGCATTCCGTAACTCATGTACACGAACGTGTTCTGTGTTTTCCATAGCAAGATACCATTAAACTAATGGAATGACATAACACCTAATAAAGCTGAACAGCTGACAATAAAAAACACAATTGTCACATAGTTTTATAGCGGTGTGCTGACTGCAACGTATTGTGGTAGTTAAAGAGCTGGCTATATCACCATTACTTACTATTTCCTGTATTTAAGCTATGTGTTTGATGAATTGCACTATTTACCCTGCAATAGCTTTAATAAGCATGGCTTTACTTGCTCAATTGTCAATCACGAACAAACTTGTGCCCAAACATTACATCACAATAGGGCAACATTTTTATTTTTTATCCCTTTTTTGCTCTAACTCTCGCGAAAGGCAAAGGTGCTGTGCCCTTTTTTTCTCCGATTTCACCTCATTGGGAATTCCCAGTGGGGCGGACGCGTTACACGGTTGAAAATGTAAACTTAGTTCCAGTTTTTCTAAAAAAAACAATCGTTTTCAATTGCGACTGTCTCTCTGTTGTGAAGATATTAAAGAGCTTTTCTTAGTTTTAATGGGCTCAAACAAAAGACTGTGACTAAAAAGCCACTGTATTTACATTACCCCAGCAATTTGCTTAACACCACTGATGGATTTTTTCCACTGCCATAGACCATTCCAGATGTCGCAATCAACATCGCTAAATAAACCACTTACTGCACATTTAGGTTAAAGAAGTTAACAGACATTAAAAACTGTTTAGTTTAACAGTAATATTTGCTAACCGGGAAATTATTACACTGAATCGTGTTGTGGTTTTATGATTCGTCGGATTGTGCCCTATGCTATTTTCAAGGTTGTTCGGCTATTTTCCGTTTAGTAATTGTTCTAATGATATGTGTTGCCATGATTTCAGTTATTAAACAATACCAACTAAGTTCAAATTCAATAATACGTTATGATTTCTACTGAATATAATGTCCTCCACAGGCGCTGTTAATTTACTTAAAAAAGGTGATTTCCCTTCCAGTTCATGACATCAATGCATGTGAGACTTCAGTTTGTGTGTTTGCTCTTTAAATGAAAAATACAGAAAGCTATTTTTTGAATTACCTTCCAAAAAGGAATTTAGTGTGTTTTTACTTAAAGTAGGAATACCGTCAATGCCATGAATTCCAATGAAAAACTATCGTACAGAAACAAAAATATTTTAGCGCCAATGGTCAGAATTGGCAGATTACCAACACGACTTCTAGCTCTACAATACGGTGCTGATATTATATATAGCGAGGTATGATTGGCGTAGTTAGTTACATTATATGCTTTTTGTAATGCTTTTATAATAAGAATTGGTGACATCTCTTTCATTGTGTAAATAACATCAAAAAATAAACCTTGAATTATGACTTAAATTACAAAAATGCCACTTAGTAGCTGTGGCTATGCACTTTGTTTCTCAGTTATCTCATTTGATTGTTATTTTACTTCTATAACAAAGCAAATACTTTTTAGGAAATTATCGACCATCGATTTATTCAATGCAAAAGAACAATAAATAGTAAGTATGGGCTGAAAATTTTTTTGAGTTGTATTATGTAGCAAAAAACAAAATTATATTTTTCTTGTAGATGCTTTAGACACAATTGACTTTACATTGGATCATGACAGTCGACCAATGTTTAGAACTTGTGCAGTGGAAAAATCAAAAGTTGTTCTTCAGCTGGTATGAATACAAAAGTTCTCAAATACAAAAAAAACACCTTTTTCAATTCTTTTAAACATAGATGTATTTGTTTTTAGGGGACTGCAAATGCCGAAAGAGCCTTAAAAGCAGCCAAGCTTGTGTAAGTTTCCAATGCTTTCAAAGCTACTTTTTTTTTGGTAATTAAAAAGTCCTTTGCTAAACATGTTCTGAGTTGTTTTTAGAAATCATACAAGTTCAATCGCCCTTATTTCCCTCAAATGTTTGCACTAACACTCAGTATTAGCTTTTTGTTCTCCAAGCATCAAAAGCCACTATGTTTTCTCATTTGGTGCTTGAACCACACCTACTTTTCACAGTCATTCCATTGTTTGTTCAAATTTGTATTTTATGCAGAGAACAAGATGTTGCCGGAATCGATGTTAACATGGGCTGCCCTAAAGAATATTCCACAAAGGTTTGTCAGATTGATGCAAAGCAATTTTACACCTGTCCACATTGCTACTAATGTTTCTCTTTAGGGTGGAATGGGTGCTGCATTGCTGACTAATCCGGAAAACATTAAAGATATTTTGACAACTTTGGTGAAAGGCCTTAGCATACCCGTCACATGTAAAATCAGAGTTCTGCCAGAGGTAAGATGTTTAATTGCAAAAAATACAACAATGGCACAGAGAAAGTTGTTACAGTGACACAATTGCAATAAAGCCAATAAAAAGGTGTAGAACATATGTACAACATCAAACTGTTACTCGAAAAAGTAAAAGTGTAACATTTAGTAAACACGCTGTCGTTTTGTGTTGCAGCTGCTGCCATGGTAGTTTAATTGCAAAGCTTTTTCAAATATCTTTCTAATTATGGTACCATTGTGTTTGTTTATGTCATTGATATAAACAGTGATGACATGAGTATTTGTTAAAGACTTAAACATAAAGTATGCTGTTTTGTGTTTGTTTGGGCCATTACATTTCTACAGGATCTTTTTGTTCAATTTCTATATTTTCAGCTGAAAGACACAATAAAACTAGTGCAAATGATTGAAAGCACAGGAGTTGTAGCCCTTGCAGTCCATGGGAGGCGTAAAGAAGAGCGTCCTAGGCACACAGTGAGAGTTGATGAAATAAGAGCAATCACAGAAGCTGTGTCAATACCTGTAATAGCAAAGTAAGATGTAAAAAAGATGTATGTTCTAAATTTTTTCACTATGTTAAATTTCATAATCTCTCTTTTGTATTTTTTAACACCGTATTGAAAAAAGTATACTGGTTGTGTGTATAAATGACCTGAAAAAAAGTGTTATTTTTTTCATTTCAAGTGGTGGCTCAGAAGATTGTATCCAGTCATATAGTGACATTGAAAAGTTTCGAAGTGCAACTGGTGCATCATCTGTAATGATAGCAAGGAGTGCACAACTGAATTGTTCTGTTTTTCGCAAGGAAGGGTTGCTCCCAATGGAACAAGTTATTAAGGACTACCTCAAAATAGTATGTACATTGTTATGTGTTGGTTAACATTACTATAAGTGTTACAATGCATCAGTTAAATAAAAGACTTTCTACAGAGTTGGAAGTATAGGTAATGGTGGCCTTTTAATAGAACTATCTGTTTGCTCTGCTTATCATATTTTTTATCAGCTGGCTCATTTAATGTCAGTTTTAAATAACAAGTGGCTACCCAACTTTGTATAACATTGTGGTCACATATCACAAAAGTGCCAGCATTTTAATTTCACAAAATGCTGGTCTCGCAAATATTTTGAAATGTTTATACCAATCTATTTGTGTTCTGTTTCTTAAATACCAAAAAGCTTTGCAATTTCTGAAAGTGTTTTTTCTGGATTATTGCATGTAACTTGTGAATGACATGACTTTTTTGTTGCACTTGCACTCAGTAATGTTCAATTGCAGGCGGTTAGATATGACAACCACTATATCAACTGCAAGTTTTGTATTCTCGAAATGATGAAGGAAAAGCAAGAAACTCCTGTAGGTCAAGCAGTTAGATCAGCACTCTCACTTGAGCAAATTTGGTAAGTAAAAAAAAACACAAGCTGGTACAACCAAAAAAATTGTCTACCTTTTTAGTTTGTAAGTCCAAAAATCATGACAGAATTGGCTTAATTAATAACCATAAAAAGCCAGTTGATATTTCTTTCATATAGTAACTTTTAAAGAAGAATTCTATTTTTGTGTTTCTTTCTTTCGCTATCACGGGTGGTAAGTTTCTAGGCCACCCTGTACTGGTCCCACCAGCGTTTTCTACCCTGTCGTGCTTTTACTGACAGTGCGCCAAACTCACTCTCTTGAGAACACTTCCACGATTTTGCGATTAATCAAGGTTCGTTACGCAGCTATTTCCAGCCTGATGATTGTTTCAATTCAATTGTGTCGCTATGTTGTCTTTCACCAAGCAAAATAAACTCAACTCATCTATACAATATATCTTAGTGCTGCTTGGAATATGACGGAGTACCTGCAAAGCTCACGTCTAAAACGGGGACTTCCCACTGGCTCTGACGTCATCAACGACGAGCCTGCTTTAAAGAAGTTCAAAAACGATGACATAATCACAATGGACTTTGTTTTGAAACGTTGTGACTACAGAATGAAGAATGGAAAAAGTCCTAAAACGATTTTATTGGAGTGGTGCCGCGGAAAAGAAGAAAAGGAGCCTGTGTATGAAACTGTGAGTAAACGCTATTCGTTCAAAATGTTGGGAACAAAATTTTGGTTGAGACCTTTTTAGGTTGAATAGATTTGAACCCCCCGAAAACTGTTTGTGTGAATAGTATTTGACAGAAATTCATGGTTAAATTTGTGAAGGACACCGAGAATAGAGGACTACTTGGGGTTTCTTGTCAAATTTTCTTATTGACTATACGTATCTTGATGTATGTTAAGCAATTTCAAATCCGGTAGAAAAGCATTTACATTTACCCCATCGTTGGTTGTTGATAATTTAGGTGTGATACACGTCTGGCTGGATTCAATCAAAGCCATACGCTCCAAACTTATAGTTGTTCCATGTTTAAGACCAGAACTATTTTGACGTAAAACAAGAAAACACATTGCAAACCTGTTTGTGATTAAGTTTGCGACTAACGGTACTGACCACAAAAAACGTCGTTCATCTATCCCTTTTTGATGGATGTCAATACCTTGTATGATTGAATTTACTTTGTTTAAAGCCGATTCATATCTAAAATTTTCAATTAAATATCAGCCTCCGGAAAATGAAGGTGGGGGTTAAAAAAACACACGTAATCTAAAAAAGTCATTTATTTGCTGCTTGTTTAAGCAATGGCGCATGTAATCCACTTGGTGTTCTTGTTGCAGGTTTGTCGTGATTCGGATAGAAGGTTCAATTCTGTGCTTACATGTGGCGGAAAGATGTATAGATCGACATATTGGTAAGTTGTTACATATTGGTAACATTTATATGGTTATTAGCGTTAAGTAGCATTTTTTAAACCTTTTTTGTTTTTTATGTTTTGCTGTTGCTTTCAAATATTTTTTGCAATGATTCCTAATTTAGTAATGCACCTGTTATTGTCCGTGGTGATGCTTAAACTTCTGCAAAACAAATCGACTTCACAGCATGTCATAAATTCATAACAAAACTCCAACAGCCTTAAACTAACAAATACTTTTAAAATACTAACCTACGTAACCCCAAATCATGCATCTAACACTACATTACAAATTAACCCACAAACAATGACAATGGTTACGTAACAACCGAACTTGTACACAGGGAACGTAACAAACGACTTGCGGAACAAGCGGCGGCAGTCGTGTGCCTGCGGAATATAGGCGTTGACGATGGACGGGTTAAAAACGATTTAACCAACGGTAATGACCCATCCACTGACACGTGATCGTACCGACCAATAGGGTACCTTCATACGACGACACTAGCTCGGTTAAACCTGTCGTGGATCGTGTAGGTGGCGGGATAAGTTGATGTGCTTGATCAATTGACTGACGGAACTGTTTATTCTCTTTGACATGGTTTTTACTTAAGCTTGGACGATCGAAAATTTAAACTTTTAAGGTTTGTTGTTTAGTTTTTTTTTTCAATAAAGGAACGGCGCTTTTAAAAAGTTTCCGAACGAAAATGGACATACGAGATACACAGCGTCAAGGTTTTATTGATTTTATATTGCTGATTGATGATGTCCTTGCAATACAATACCTCTGTTACACTTTTACGTCATGACTGTTTATTACAACATGGAATTAAAGATACGAAAAAATCAGCTAGATTGAATTGGTTGGACGAAACTCTTTAATGCAATCTTTTGGTAACACGGAAAGTGCAATTTGGTTATATTTGCTTGACCACTGTCTGGCGAACGTACCATATCTTGAAACACTGGTTGGTGGCGCTATGGAGCAAATTTAGTCAATGGTCTCTTTCATAAAGTTCAAGCGCAAGTTGAAATTAACCTCCGTTGTGAACAAAAATCAAAATGAGACCTTCGCAGTTTAATATTTTATAGAAGGAACTTTGAGGCCATCTACTCTCTCGGGCTAATAAACAGACAATAGCTTATTTTTTACATTTTAAAACGGAAAGGTAAAAAAGGTACAATGTCTGTGTAATTAGTTTTTGTATTTCCTCTGATACGAAGCAGCAATGAAACCAAACAAAACAACTTTGAGTCAATTTGTCTGCAACAAACAAATGCAGTTTAACATTCATTTTTATGGTTGGTCTTCTGTTTCAAAGTGTGGGTGGAAACCATAGGCGCTTTGGGTTTTTAAAGCAGGGTGGCGACCACTGTGCATATTTTGGTTAGTTTGTAACGGTATTGTACGAAATATTGTCAAATCTGAAGGAAATTGGGAACAATTAAAAACTGTGGCAAATGTTTCTTAAAACTGCAAACTGTTTTGGTTAGTGCTTTGTTTATGACGTTAAACGCACTACTGTCTGCCAGTGAATGTTGGGTCATTGTTGTAGACAGTGTGAATGTGTTGTAATAAATGGTTAAACTTGACGAAACATTTGTTAAACGTTGCTAAGACAATGGTAACGTTACAGCAACGTGTTGCAATTGCGAACTAAACATTATTTCAAACATATCTTTTTTGATTTTGACGAATTCGGTGCATTCTATGGAAAGTTTGTTCGGCTTTGAATTTGAGTTGTGGTTGCGCGCATTAGTGACGTCATATTTTATGTCCGCCACCTTGCTTTTTTTGTAAAACACGGCGCCTCTAGTGGTGACACAAAAAACTCACAATTTAAAATTACTGCCGAATGTACCGTTATGCATCTTTCAACGGAGTCCTCAGCTTAGATACGATGCGTCCAAAAACACATAACAAACTTGTAAAGTATGCATGATACTGCGATGGAAAAAAGCCGAGCAGTCAATCAAAACTTGCGGGGCCTTCATTGCTTCAAATCACTCGGATAACGAATCAACACTTTTCCGCGCGCATTAAAAATGGATGAGGGCATCGCCGCTAATCGCAAAATTATTTATAGCGCGCGCCAAGCTGCGAAATATCTGATCCTAGATAGCTTACTGGGAGACGAACAAATCGACGCCCTGCTCCCAATACACTTCTCCGGGACTGTTTGTGTATTTTATATTAATTTGAGCCTTAAAAAATAAATTAAAAATAAATGTGGTGAAGTAGTTTAGTAGGCAAACAAAACTGAAGTATATTGCTTGTAAATAACTCTCTGTAACTTATTGTGGGAAGTAGTGACGTGACATATAGCAGATTGTAATCCTTACATGAAAAAGCTGTTGCATACTGTTAGTTGACACATTGTTGGGTTTCTACATTTTAGTCGATTTCGATTTTATTCAGCCTTTAGTTTAGTAGTTTTTCCGTTCAAGAATTTGTCAAAATAGATTTGTATTATATATATGAACTACATAACTTTGCTGGAGACATTAATGGTGATCTTTCGACTTTTCAGGCATATGATTTTTCGTGTGTTTTAAGATTACGATTAAATTCTTATATTCGTGTCCGAAAGCAATTGAAAACTAAAGACTCAACACCAAATCTTGACGTTGCTCTGTTATGTTTCAACATTTATGTGGCGCTAGCCAGAGTTGTTTTCAAATCGGTCGTGATTTTAATTTTACGTCCACAGCCGCCAGGTCCACCCATTAGCAAGCATATGTTTTCTGCAAAATGCGCCCGTGGTCACCTTTGGACTAAGCTTTATCACAAGACATTGGCGTCTTAGTGCACTGATGTTCATCTAACGTTGAGATGAGCCACATCAGGCCGAGTTTGCTATGAATAATTTCGCTATTTTTTACTGATGATGCGATTGGGGTTGATGAGAAACACCTTGTTCTGGGATGAGAGTTGGTTGCCAATATTTGATTGATCCCGTAAATCGTTTATTGCAAATTCTTTAGGTACAAGACATTGGCAAAGGACTATCCAACGAAATATCTGAATTACGTTACAGGCCAATAAAATTAGATAACCAGTTATTTCGTGTTTTTACGGGTTACATTCGCCCCTGTAAGCAAATGTTATTTTGTTTAAAACATATTAACTTAGTCGGAAGTAGTCGATTTTTTGAAAATTACAACAATGCCCTAAATGTAATATACAACTATGATGCAAGAAATCCCAAAATACAATTAGCAAGGAGTTTGTAAACTGTATTGTTTGCTTAAAAATTAGTTTTTAAATTATTGCTACAAACCCCAAATAATGATACATAACTAAATTTGGCACGTTATTGTTGTTGTGAAAATCCATTAACCTACTACAATGTTTCTAAGAATGTAAATGTACGAGAAATATGCCAATTGTTCATCTTCATGCCTAATATCAGACTTAATTGAAACATGAACAGACTGATTTGGTCTGCTTTCTTTTTATTTGTTGTAACAGAAACGTTTTTAAGGGCAATTCGCTTTTGTTTTAATCCTCGAACATGTTAACGAAATATGTTATTCCCTTGTGCATAAATTCATGCTGACCATAAAATGCAGTGATTGTGTCGCAAAATAATATAAAGTAAAGTACAGAGGACTTTCAATATTTTAGTGCTATAGTAGGCGAGATGACAAAGCTGGAACTTTGTTTCGTTATTCGTTACTGAAGACAGTTTAACGTTGATTCACATTAACGTTGATTTTCTTTAAATAACTTTTTGTGTTGTTCAACATACAGAGTGCGTCGCTAAGAAGGTTTGGTTTGTGGGTTTGCTGCAAGCATAAAAAGTTTGAGAACCACTGTTGATAAGCTTTATAGAACAATTTGTGTACTGAACTGATCAAATATCATGCACCCCATAGGCAGTTTTGCCCAACATGTTTACGTTGCAATTTGATTTCTTTCAATAACTTTTTTATGAGCTACAGAGTGTGTCGTTTGGCAAATTTAGCCGACCAGTGTACCGCAAGCAAAAAAAGTTTGAGAATCACTTTTGTAAAGGTTTAAAAAATAAGTTGAGTGCTGAATTGGTCATATATCATGCACCCTGTTCTGTCACTTGGCATTCTTCATGGTAGCAAAACATCCGTTACTCGTAGCAATAAATCAATGTTGGGTTAGATTTTGGATTTACTCATATTTGTTGTTATATCCGGTTCATAATTTTGACACAATGCACTTCATTTTTTTTTCGCATATGGTTTTCAAGTTTTATTATTTTGTGTGTCTGTTTGATATTTTTTTGGTATGTTGTCTTTAAAAAATACATTCATTGAAAGCGCTTTGTGGATTGGTTTCTTTTCACGAAATAAGTTTAAGATGTGCACTTGTCACGTTTGATTTCCATTCTAATAGCGCACTGTAACGCTTGCACTTGATCATGTTTAAGTCTTAATCTAATTTCCCTTTTGCCAACGAATTAGGGTCTCCTAAAAACATTTTCGAAACAAGGGTGTGCAACCATTGTTACTGGTGGGTCACATACAATTATCACGACACACTTTCAAATTCCAAACGTCTTCGCTAGCCGCACCCTTTATGTAATGGTCCACATTTTAGCTGTGGGTCGCAGGTTGTGCGCCCATGTTTTAAATGATAGGCAAATTACCATTAAATAAATCGTGTAGATGACTCTGGGTCAATTTCGCATTTTGTCATCAAATAACTCGCTGTTTCTGGACTTGTTGGGAAGTTGTACACGGCTCGATGGGCGGATGCACAAGGCAGGTCCTCCTCTGATGGAACAAGCCGTTAATGACGATGATAATGATGACAGCCTGGTTCGCTTATGTGAGTCGTCTAATCTGCGGTCAATGCGATGTGCCATGATCAGCGAAAAATGCGGCCCATGTGTTATGGGTCGGGCGGCCTTATCTGGAAACGCAATCGACGCGCTCGGTACCGGCTTGGTACGGCCCTGTTCGATTTTGACCACGATAACCCATCCCGCCAATAAAAGGCTCCCTGTGAAACTGCGACCGCGGCGATGGCCAAGCCCATACCGTTGCTTTGCACTCCTACCGACATTATGTTGCCAGGTTAAATAGATTTAGCGGTTTTTCCACGATCCGCTCGTCTATATCGGGCGACCCAATGGCTGGGCATTAATCTCGCAGCGTCCGGGGAAGTTTCAGCACCGACGGGTTTCTGCGAAATGCTTCCGCAACGTAACGGCGGTGCGAATTCCGCTGATGCTGCAAAAACCTCGTAGCTTTTCTGGACCTGCTGCGGGTCGCTCTGCAGCGGGATTATGAGATTTGCGACCGAGTGTGAACGCGTACGTGTGCTTGGTGCGTACACAAATGTGTGTAAAGTTGAGTTTTGACAACCAGACGCCTTCCTACTCGCTGTGCCAATGACATAGGGCGTTTCCGTGGCACTTGATTGGGAGAAATGCAAAACTGTCGCAAAACAATGACTCATATTTGATGACATTAGTGTGTGCACAGAATAAAGACTGAATATACGGTTGACGGCACTACCAATAATTTCCCAAAATTTATTTACAACACATCTTAATATATTAACAAACCGGTGGCTCTTTAACAGTTTTTATTATAACAAGCCGACGTTTCGACGTCCCGTACGAGACACTTTAATCGGTGTTATGACATAAATTAAAACACAAAGTTGTAATAAAACAACAAACATCTTAATATACTTTAATATCAGTCAAAACAGTACACTCATATTCGTTTTAAAGATTAATTTGATGTTATTTAATACAAAAAAGAGACATTATTATGCATGAACGTTTTGACAGTGGGACGTTTTTGAATTCCTTAATCAATTGATCCAAACCCATCCTTGGAACAGAAAAAATATATTATTGATCTCAAATCGGCGTTAATTATTTTAACTACAACCATTTTAGAAACGTAAAAACAAAGAGTCCTCTTACGTCATTACCAAAATTTTGAGTTTTTTATGCTTGGTATCTTACGGTATTAAAGTACGGTGCTTTATTCGAACCATGGTAAACCTTTGTTCTTTAAACCATTACAGGCGTAGGCCCTGCCTTCAAAATGCGTTGAAACCTGATCTGAACATGAAGCCATACGAAAAAAAATCTATTACCTGAACAAAGCCTAAAATCTCCGGCAAGGACTTGACATTGTGAGAATCGCTCACGGCACGCGAGAAATTAAGTTTAAGTCCGGCCCACCATGAAGGTCGTCTTTGGGTCTTGGGTGTTGGAGGGGTTAGCGCGTCACGTAGATTTGCCCGAGTATTCACTTACCATTATGGACTTTCGGACCCCCCGTGTCGGGATTTTGCAACTAATATACGTACAAGCTATGTAAAAATAGAATATTGCTATAAATAACCCTGAAAGCCAACTATATTCATGCTCTGCTAGGTGCTGTGTCAATTATATTTGGTTTCATAAAACCATAATTGTTGGCGGGCCTAAAATTCGAACTCGAACCCGAAAGTACAAGCCCAATGCCCGGGTCAAACCCAAATTGTTCTTTAAAAGTCCGAAAGTTTGAATATTATAAAGAAGACATACGCAATGTACAAACATATAAGTTAGAAAAGTTAGCTGGGTAACTTTATTTTGTTTTTAATAACGGACACAGAATGTGATGTCAGGCCCGAATCAAGCCCGTTTGTTAAAAACAACCAGTTGGTTGTTTAAAGTCCGAAGCCCGTTAATTTCCGCACGTTAAAAAAATTGCTCGAAATTTTCGGACGCGAATGCATCGACCACGTGTGCATTGGCTTCAGTCCGCCAAACTGACAGTGCAACACGGCGATGTAAAGATAAGAACCGGGGACATTGCCAGGAGCTGTGCGCTTGTGGGAACCCGATGTTTAGAGTCTTTTTCGTTCCTAATCCCCTTCTCCCGGTCTTATCTCGGGCGCTGGGACAATGCCTGTGCACTCGGGTAAACGTGGATGTGCCCTGTAGGGTTTATCTTATCGCTGGACGTCCAATATCCGCGTGGTCACTAAGAGGGGCGGACGAGGTGTCGATACGGCGTTATGTTTGTAAACAAGCGCTAATTGTGACCGCCACCACAGGTCTGCGACTCTTCCCGTGCAAAATGTAATCAGAGCAAAAGTAAAAAAATATAATTAAATAACAAGCAAAATAAAAATCCTGTGCTGAAGGTAGCATGGAAAACTGACGTTTAGATGTTAAGCTTTTTAAATCTGGTTTTGGATTTTACGTTGCCGTTTTTAGTTTATGTCAAATTTCAGGACATTTTAACCTTAACTGATATACAACGGAACTGACACACTAGCGCGTTTAGCCTTGGTCCACCAATTGTGTCCTCCATGTTTGTGCACTTCATAACGTTTCAACGTTGCGAAGCTGTTGCTTTAATGTAATTGTGTAGCGACGCTTTTTTTCACCAAACTCTCAGCTCAAAGCAAACTTTTACTGTGTTTTTATTGGACAGTGGAACGTTTTTAGAGGGTATACTACAAAAATGATACAAAGGTGACTTTGAACATTTAAGATATTTTTTTGTTTAACTGCTCGTTGAGTTTTTTGCAAAGATTTCAAAAAACAACAACCATTGAATTCAAAAACAAATTTTGTCTTTGACGTTAATATCATTTTCAAACCGCCGGCACGTGACAAATGTACCCAGACCGACATTGATTCACACCTGGCCGCTGATGTCACAATGCTGTTTATTTCGTCACACACTAGCACAGCGCGTCACCGTCTGTTTGCGATAAAGCTGGATTATTCCGCAAAAATGCACAACATTTACAAAATCGCGGCAACCACGGTTAAAAATTCTTATTTCTATCAGACCAATAGCGACCTTAAGTAACCTCTCGGGTTCGCCAGGTATTTGGACACTTGTTGACTGAAAACACGTGATTGGATCGTTCGCAGAAGGCCTGATGCTGCGACTCTTGCGGCGGCGTCATCTAAATGTTATTGGAAACTTCATGAGTGCATTAAGTAGGAGTTAAGCATTCCTTTCGAGTTCAGATTATCGATCAAGTGCATTATGTTTTTTTTACTTCAGCCACGGTTTAATTAAACGCGGGATCTGTAAATGCGAAACAGAACAAATATTAGTTCAAATTGCGCGAGAATGTTGAATATTGGATTTTTTCGTTACCATAATGTAAAAGCGTAATAACCTGCGTAACCGTTGACCCAAAAATATTTTGTAAAGGGTTGTAAGTGTTTTTTTGTGGGATAATTTGTAAAATGAACATGTGTGCTTTTAACTTTACCAAAACTTACAAAGGAAATGAACTTATTTTATCCTCCACTGAAGTACCGTATTGCGTTTCTAATTTCATTATAATCAACTTAAAACAGAGTGACAGCAAAAGTATTGTTTTTCATTTAAGTTTGATTACAATCTCAAATCCCTTCGTGTCCTTCATTTTCCCTTGGCATATACTATTTCAAACAATTAGCGTACAGAGGTAATGAAATGCAAACTGCCTCTCTGCATCAGGCGCTCCGCCAAGGACATAGAGATCGCATAATATTTACTTGTCCTTTGGCTCTTTAACGTCCGGCCACCGTCAATTCGCATTCTGACAATCGGCACCGACGTCAAAAGCAAAAAGGAAGCAGCTTGCTTTAAAAATTCATACCATACAGCATCGGCGTACCTCTTTGCTGTGAGACCTGATATCCTTACAATTTTCAGGTTGACAAAAATTCATTTGCGACCGTCTCTGACTTAATTAGTTTCGTTCGACAAAGGTGAGTGGTGTGTATTATTCATAACGACCCGCGGAGCCAGAGTGGCGCCAGTGCGTTCCGACTTTCGACAATTAAATTTTCGCCCGACTTGATTCGACAGTCCCGTTCGCTGGTTGCGTTGTTTTATCGCGTTTGGACATCGCTCTTTTCTGATGTTTTCGCTTCATTTTTAAGTTCAGGGCATTGGCTCGTTGTTCACTTGCTTGTCAAGTAATTTGAACTTTGAAATTGAACAGAATCAGTACTCAGTGAAATTGCTGTTTTGAAATCAAAGAACTGATGTTACTGAACTCTTTCTATGTCAAAACTATCTTAAGTTGTTTGCGTTTATCCTCTTTGTCTTCAAGAAAACAACTGAATACGCCAAAAGGTAGGTTTTAAATTGAAAACTTGAATGATGGCATCTGGTTGTTACTGGTGTTTGACAGCTACGGAATTAGCCCAAACAATTCTGTACTTTGTACTAATACACAAAAAGGCAATAAAGATCTGAGAAACACGCTTTATATTCGCGAAACATATCACAAAGAAAAAATATCGTAAATAATAAGAACGAGAACAGTAAAACGAATAATTACTCATAAAATAAAACCCGACGAAAAAGGTTTTCGCGTTATTAACGAAACAAACCGACTCGGCTTTTTCGATTCGGTACCTTACGGTATCTGGCATGCGGCAAAATTGTGGCAAAATGTTTTGTTTGGCGCAACCTTCCACAGACGCAATTCAAAACGATGCGAACATTCCCAGCAACAACACCGTGCAAAGATAAATACGCGTTGATTTCTCGGGGAGCGAAGAAAATTCGTCTTTTTCACATAATTGTGGAAACAACTTTAACAATGTGAAGTTTTGTGATGTTAAAATGTGAAAATTGCACTCACGATCGAACATTCGGCATTTCGCGCGCTGTATAATATCTTGGGTAAGCAAGCTCAATTTTACTCCACCTTTAGTAAACAATGATGTCAAGTTTCAATTTGGAGGTAGTGGCCATGATTTGGTCGTACACAGCCTATCACAACGTGCAAAAAGTGCGTTAACGCGACTTGCATGAAACAATAAAGCCTTGATTTAAGCGCGATCAATTCCCGCCCGATGTTAATGAGAAACGGGTCACGTTGAGACATGTGGGCCTGAGCGTGTGTGATCGTTCATCAAAAACCAAAATCTTATCTTGAAGTCGTCCCAGGGTGGTACCGTAATCCGGGCAAATATGCCGCGCGCTTGCTCCGTCGCTAATTGCTGGCCGGAAAAACTCCCTGCGATCATCGGATCTTGAGCCTGACTGATGTTGAATCTCGAGTTTTTTTGCAGCAACGGCCGCGAACAATGCTGTTGTGGCTTCGGGTCGACTAAAAATAAACTCCATTTGCGCTGGTGTTTAATATGCACACTGCATTGTGGCGAATCGTCCATATGTGACCTTGTATCCAGCTTTAATGTACAGCACACATTGGAAAAAGCTTTCCCATTGCAGTAGAACTAGGTTGCATTTGTCATTCCAGTTTTGACACCAAACTTTTGAAAGAACACCCTTGTAAACTTGATTGGGGGTCATTTGAGTCCAGGCACAATATTTTTCGTCGTAGGCTGCGTGAACTCCTTTCCTGGTCTGCTTCTGACTTGGCTTGTTTGCTCTCGTGCACCACCTAGCGTTCGTCGTGAATCTCACATCGCGCAGGTTTTATTATCGTAGTAATGGTTGGAGTATCCAGCCGGTACAGGGATAGCAGTGGGCATTGACGGGTAGGGAGCTTTGCGATCCATTCCGTTCGTCGTGTAGGGGTCCATCGCACACTCAGTTTTGAATTTCATTGTTGGTGCTGCAATACAAAAAAATGAGCGTATTAACAGAGTGTTAAGAAAACTATAATTCTTTTTATTTTTGTAAACAACTTTTATAGCATGATTGTCATTTAAAAACAATGTATATTGTTTGTCTGCAGCTAAAATATTGCTATTGTTTTATAGTACAGTATATGTTTGTCGGCGTTTTAAAAAAGTTGAATTGCAAAGTGCCATGATCCTACTGATGTAAATCAATCAAGGACGGCTATTGTACGCTGAATAAGCATGGCCTCGAGTTAACTATGAAAAGACTTAAACGGATTGCTCCAAAAATGAGCTTCGGTAACCAACAGAGTCTAAAACAACACACTTCTTGGCGTTTTAAACGATTTTTTTGCGGAGAAATAAGCGCCCATCGCCGTCGAACCAAGGTATTGATGTGGTTCGTGGCGAGATAAGCCAACCTGCACGTTTCGAGGCAATTACCGCGACTATTACTTGACAACGTTGAAGCCCTTTACTCGAAAAAACCTACAAGCCCCCTGATCTGCTTCCAGTTTCTTATCAGGCGGCGCCGCTTTGATTAATGAGCATCAGGAATTCACAACCTCTGGTGCGCCAGGCTCTCCACGATCGTACGCCTTAATTTCATCAGCAGCTTAATCGCTTGATTTATGGCCCTAAGAGCGATGCCCGTCTGAAGTAAGCGCTGCCTGCTTCGTGCATGGATTAAGTCTTTCTTTACCAATAAATCTCAATCTGCTTTTGCACTTGTGCGCAGGCCCGACTGTTTGGCCTCACTCCATCGGGCATAGCCACCGATCATGGGGCCCCTTAACCTTGTTTTGGACATGTCGTTGCATGATTGAAGAACCGACATTGACTTCGTGAATTTTAAAGTGGTTTTGCCGGAAACGAAAGGCGCGACGTCGGTTGGTTAGCGCCATTTTGTCGCAAGGTGTCCATATGGTACATAAAACATTTAACATAAACGCACTTTTTTTGTTTAAAACAAATTGGTTGGAAACATGTGGTTTATAAACAGGACGCGTTTAGATTTCATGTGTGCTAAGCATAGTAACAAAATATAGTAATTTGAGGTTCGGTAAGACGTAAAACGTGTAAGCTAACCACGCTTTTCAGATTTTACACACTTGTGGACCACTACGCCTTTCACCTACTCCAAAAGCGTCGGGTGTAATATTGTACAACAAACTAGGCGCCGCCTTAAAACCCTCTTGTGATTCACTATCTGCCAGCACGACCTTCTCTAGCCGCAACACACTGCCGAAGCACGATTTCTTAACCCATCATAGCCAAAGTAATTTACATCACAAACTGAAGCCTATGATGGGATTAATGAGAAAGTATCGTCGTGGCCGCTTGGAACGCCTCAGTCACGGTTTCCGATTGGACCCCGCCTCGCAGCGAGTTTCTAAACTAAGAGCCGATGGGTCTTGGTGCTGGCGCTGGTGACTTTTCGCCGAAATCGTGTCCATCTATCTTGTACAGTCGTCGCGATCGCGTAAACATTACGGCAAAAGACCGAGAACTCGTTCTCCGCGAATATCACGACGTATTTTCGCGGTCGCCGCCGTCTAACATGTGATGCGTAGTGAGCTTTTTGAGTGACTCTCTAAAATATCGGTCAAGTATAGTTTGGATTCAATACTGACATATTTTGGATCGGAAGAGGGAAGAATATAACGTGATGGATTGGCATAAAACTTCAACATCCTTGTGTCATTCTACTACGCCATGGGCCAAGTTTAGGAGACAAAAAACGCCTGGTCGTTTACGTTTGTGACGTTGTACGGTCTTATCAATAATTTTCGAATGTCAAAAACAGAAAATTGTTCATGCTTTGGGCGCCACGCCAAAATCAGCAAGCAAAACCTAGTATTGAACACGGGGAATTAGCGGCGGAGATGTCCTACAAGATGCCCACGGTTGAATATCGATCAAAACGCGGGAAGGGGAAAGAGATTGCCGCGGCAGGCGTAAACAAAGCGTCGATGTTGTTTAGGCGAAAGTCAGCACTCTGAAATAAATTCGCACCCCAGGGCTGACAGCGGTGCAAAAGGCAGTCAGAACCTGTTTAGGGAAAATAAAACCGAAGATATGAATCCAACCTCGTAGTACAAGACCAGAACTTGCTTCACATCGTCGGCTGCGCCACAAACGAGTAAATATACACGCCTGGTGGGAGATGGATTCAAAGGCCGCTGCTTGTGTGTTTATGTGGAAGGCCGCACGTGCCCAGCTGTGAACAACCGGCGCATGCGGAGGCGAGGCTACTAAGTTTTTATGCGTTAAATTTTATTGTTTTTTTATTAAAATTTGTAGTCCTCGAAACAATATTACAACTGTACATAAACTGGGACTGAATAGGGTATAAAACATGTTTTCGTATTTTGAATCACATTGCATGAATCAAAAACAAATTTACCGCTGATTACAGACAACGCTTAAAAACCCGCTCTTCTACACTAAGACAATTCAGAGATCAAATTCGAATCTAGCCATGTTTCCTTGAATACCGGATTTGTTTACAAACAACACGCGATCCAGCACTATAAATGTCATCACGGGCCTTTGCCGGCGCACGCCCGCTCTTGATTGCCAGGTTTCAAGTTGCGCAACTCGACAATTAACCGCCGTCGGACAATTGCCTCCCTGTCATGGGATGAACCACCGCATGGGCGACGTGTTACGAATCAATTAGGTTGCTCTATTACACTTATCCCTTGTTGTAGGCCACGGTGTGTCTGTCTTTCGTAGTTTTTATACTTGTTCGACTGGGTTGACGTTTGGGTCTAAGAATGGCAAGCGTATATTGCGTCATTTCTTAATCGGTGCTGTAGTACGCACGATTTATTAGCGAAAGAACAGCGTAAATTGGTTTGTGGGAGCTCTAACAAACTGGTCAAACCTCCTTGAGCCTAGCGTGTCCTATAATTTGCCATTTCTTGTTGACAAAATATCATGTAAGACAGCGTTAAAGATCAAGTCGTTTAATGACAACCACTTATGAACAACATGACTTAGGTGTAAAATTAAACACCGTTTTATATGTTTAACTACATTTGAGCGCCTTCACTACTCGAACAGACAACCAAAATGGCGGATGTACCCTTATTTCTGCGCGCCAAGTCAAGCGACCTGGTATTCAAATTCTATTTAGCGACGGTTTAAAAATACACAATCGAATTCACATATAGGGCAACATGTTGTTCGATCTACATGGCAGTCTACAATTCTTTCCTGTTTTCACAAGATGCTGCAGTACGAGATAAGACCGGTTGTCAATCTGTATCTTAACTGTGACGTGGAATAATGGAAATTTGATTCATGTCGTTCTAATACAGGGGCTGACTAAAATATTTTTAGTTTGGAATGTTGTATAATCTCAGTCCTTTTCTCCGGTTGGTTTAAGCCTTTGGATGTTGGTTAGTTCGTTATGATGAAATCTTAGGGAACAGGAATTGATGCAATCTTATGTTTGTGGTATGGAAGACGGGCCTATGCAACTCTTATGGTTTTAGATTGGGTATATTTATTTTTTCAATAGAAAATTTTAAAACCAAAAAGTTTGAAGTTATTCGCTTTTAAAACCAGTATTGACATTTTCTTAATTGCTAATTCACTTAATATTTTAAAGCAATCATGGCGGCGAAATCCACTTTGTGTAGACAGCTAGGCTGGTCGCGAAACATGAGCAATTTTCCACTACACAACGAGGTAAAGTGGGACTACCGAAAAAGAGGCGATTATGGCTCAAGTTAATCGATTTCGGCTCTCTAATTAGGCGCCTGAATATCGTCTCTGACATAAGGGCGCCGTTGACTATGTCGTCATAGGCGAGTTCGTGACGCAAGAAGCGGAGCGCAAGTTGTGCTTGATGGGTTAATGATTACTTGAGGGTCGCCGTCGACTGCAACTTACATCAAAAGTGATTTGTTTCTTTGCGGCTAGAGAGTCCCGCCTTTGCCGCCGAAACCCCGAGGTATTTTGTTGGTATTGAGAAACGTTGGCTGTTGTTTTAGAGTGAATATCAATATGCTTATTGGTCACAGTGCTAGTAAAAATATAGCAAAATTGGTCACAAAGCAAAACAATTTTATGGGACCTTGCTCACAAAATGGGAGAATTTTAAACATAGGCAATGGTTTAAAGTGAATCTTAGCAATTCTCCTAAAAAAATCATTTTTAAACCGTGTACAGCGGTACAAGTAATCCGCAGAAACCGTCGCATCCTGGGTAGCAAATTTCCGAAAATCCGGACGCATTTTAATGAAAGCCGCTGTTTCTGTTTACCGGCATAGCGAGATAATTGCCTAAGTCGTGTTATTGCTGTTGTCAGTTTTAATAGCAATTTTCCTAGCACCAGGTAACAGCGCACACCAACACGATCCTACGCACTTGACCTTTGAACCCGGAGCTGTCACGTGCCAATTCTTAAGTGACGCGCAATCGTCGTATCGCTTTGACTTGGCACAACCCAATTCAAGTGCCTTTGCGACAGCTTGCGTTAAGGATTACAGCACCCGTCAACTGTAAAGCTGTCGAAGCACAGGCCACACACAATGTACTACATCATACCAACGCGTTGTTCTTCTGCGAACTAGATAGAGAATCGACCCCGGTTTCGCAAGTGCTGTTAAAAAATGCAGTTAACGGATGGTGACTCACAAGCTTGTGTTGTTTTCCACATGGCTATGTCCAGTAATTGCAGGTCTGTGGACAGCGAAGGGAATTTTACATCATTTGCGCTTATGTAATTCTTCCCAAAGCGTAAGTGGTCACTTGCGGCTATTTGACATTAAGTCTTGTTTTGACCTGATAATAACTTGTTTTTCTCTTTTACGCCCACATGTGTAAGTTGCAATGCAGTTATATGGCTTTATAATGATTTGACAATATAATACGCGTCATCCGATTCTGACTTATTATCCACGTCGTTTAAACTCCGACCTCATTATCCCTACTCGCTAATCCGTTACGCTTTCACAACTCCATCACTCCGATCAACGGGCTTCCCCGATTTCACAAACAACGCCGGGGACGCCCCCGCGTAATGACGTGTCCGACTCTGAGCGATTATGACCGAACAATGCAGTGACGTCACCCAGCGCCGACACACAAATATCCGGTGGTCAATCGCAGGTGACAAACTTCGACATTTTTATTGTTTTCCGACGCAGATCGCACGCTATTGTTCGCTAATTATCGCCCCCGAATAGAAATCCCGCGAGATTCGCTTTTCCTTGCTCCTAAACTTTCTCACAAGGATTTGGCAACGAGATAGGGATCTTTTCCTCGCAACTCCTGTTTGTTTCCCATGCATTCCCGGCGCAATATTTACGGACAATTAAATAAGGGTTATTTTTGGCCGAAATGTTTTTTGTCGCAATGAGTTAATTCGTTTGTCGTAGAGTTTCGCCAATGGTCTAGATTCGCCAAATCTATCTTGACATATATTAGCTCCCACTTCTCATCATGTCTTGATATATTGTTAGCGCTAAGCAAAGAATTGAAAAATCTTTATTGTTTTTAATTTTAAATGACAAATTTTACTATATTTTATTTTGTATATGAACTCATTAACCTCGAACCCAGAGCTCAAAGCGCTGACTTTTACTGGGAGAATCGTTATTAAAATTCGCGGTAAAGATATTCTCAGACCTCCTGTCGCCCTGCCGTGTTTTTGAGGTCCTCACGTCGCTGTTATCTCGTGCATGCATCTTTCAAGGGGTAGAGGTGGCCAAAAATATGCGAAACGAACAATTAAAAATTGCTTTGCTACAGTGTGGCTCCTTCGCTGTTGTCAGGACGACGGAGAAGGCACGAACGAGTTCGTTAGTTTAATGGAAGCTGCACGCGTTCGTGGTTAAGCTGCGTGCTAATTGAAAACACAGCCACGGAGAAAGTGAGCTATGCAAGGATGGGGTATCGGGATTGTAACAACTTGCAAGGAAACATATCTAGATAGTGGGATAATCAAATCATATGACAAAAATTGCTTCAGGCACCAATAAAAAGATATTTTGAAGCGTTCTGAATGAGGTAAACCTTAGGACTTGATGCTGTATTTCTCAAGTCACATTTATAGTTAATACGAACAATATACACGTTTCTATACTAGATAAAACGGTTGGTGTTCTACTTGGTAGAAACCACAATTTACTCCCCAGTCGAGCTGCATAAACAAACAAACCAAAACGACATTGCGACGCCCAACAGCCGTTGTAGCGACTTCACGCGGAACAGCCTTTAATTTGCGTGACTTGCAGTGGTCATGGACGGCGCGCCAGCAAGCAGAGGTGCATGTAATGTCGATTCGACACGCCATCGCACCCCCTTCCTGTCAATTTCAATGTTACCGCTCGGGGCGCCACTTTCCAGTGTCCCTTTCTTATACGCCCACACGAAAACCGATTAAACCGATTTGCCTTTCTTTTTGACAATTTGGCAAAATGTCGAACTACTTGCGTTATTTTGACTGTCGTTCAACGCAAATACCAATGTATATTTTGAAATGCCAAATTAAATCATTTTCTGTTTAATTTAACTAAACCCTAAAGTTTGTTTCCAAGTACGTAAACGATGGAAGCGTGCAAAACAAAGACACGGAGTTTGATTCCGATTTGACGTTTTTACTACGACTGTTCAATGCCACAAAATTTCAATAACGCACACTCACTCACAAGCGTGAGTAAGCCTTAAATCGCCATAACTCTCTCATCACGGGAGCTGGTGCCTAAATTTCTTAACATTCCGCTACTGAAATCGCTCGAGCGTTCCCTTATCACGAAAACTCGTCCACTATTCGTTCAAAGATAAGAAACCGGCTTCTTTCTAGTCGAAAACTCGAAGGTCTCTACGCGTTACGGCCAGCCCCGTTTGTTCGGTCGCGAAAATCCGTCCCGCTATCAGGGAATAACGGAATCTTTCGTCGGTTCAGTGTCAGCCCTAGAGTTGAGGATACCCAGATACCCACAATTTGATGGAAAATTTGCGGCGTTAGCACGACTGAATGCCTCGTGATCGTTCGGTATGTTAGTTCCAGATAAGACCGCCCTTTTTTTAAAAAAATGAAACCCTCATTTAAATAGCAGTTAATGTTAAAAGTGAGGAAACCTTAACATAAGCACGGCGTTTATTTCTGCTTAGACAATCTTAATTCAAACAAACTTAAAACAACTTTAGAATTGTACATAACCGATTTGTCATCACCAAACAATGGTGCCTCCACGTTATCAAAACGAGCTCTAAATCACTTTCAACTAAATTTCAGTTTGTTACCCTTATATAGGCTGTTAATGCACAAGCGTCGGTCCTAAGATATCAGCGAATCAATCTCCTAATTCGCGTGAAACTCGAAATTTCCCACGCCCAAGATATCGTTCGAATCGGCGTCAAAAACCCTTAATTCAAAGCAGGCTGCTAGAATTTTAATGCGCTGTCCTCCCCTAAGTTTCTGATTCACTACCCGGGAAAGGTTGCTTATCAAAAATCTTCAAGGGCCTTGATACAATTAGGCGAAGGTCCGGTCCTCCATATAGCGAGGCCTTAAGGATTGCGATGATTCATGGTGTAGCATACGCGGTTTTGGGAGATAATAGCTTGCTGTGATGTGACTTTAATCAGTTAGTGCTGTGAACTCTTGTTACCCATTGTGTCACCGTTTTGATGTGTTGATAAAAACTTGCCCTACCGTACAACATATCAGTGACTTTCATGGTTACCTAGGTAATTTTCGTTTGTCGGTATGTAGTGATTAATTATATATTGTGAAGTGGTTTACCTTCGTATGATAGATCTCGCGGCGTAGGATAGAAAGAGTGGTAGTCCATTCTCTGTACGGCGGCCACAGCGTTCCCGTTCATCATTGCGTGTCGATGACCGTCGGGCATCACGTTGCTTACTGGCGGGTTTTGGCGCATGTAGGTCCCGTGAGATTGCGACGTCGTGCCGGGCCAGCTAAACATCGCTGAACTGGGCGAATAATGGCTTGCCGGACCGGAGATACTGGCAGGAGAAACTTGTGCCGAACTGTTGGGGACAGCCGGGGCTTCGACCCCGTTGGACGCAAACTGACCGTTGGTGTGGGGATGCTGGGGCGATTGCGGTGTACAGGGGTCTTTAGGGGGCATGGTTGGGGACGTGGATGCTGGACTCGCCATTCCATTGGCTGTTACCGCGGCGACGGCTCCGTTGAAGAAATGTGGGTCAAAACTCATGAAATTGTGTCCACGGTGGGGTGGTGGGGCCATGGCGCCGGGTGGCATTCCTCCCGGGCCAAACATATCGTGTGGGGAACCGTAACCCTGGGGTCCGATAAGACCTGTCGGTGGGCCGAAAATTCCGTACGGTTTCAGGGCCTGGCATTTTCGTCTAAAGCCTCTTGGTCGCCGACGGAACGATCCCTCCTCGAACATAAACTCACTTGCGGGGTCAATGGTCCAGTAATGTCCCTTTCCCGGTCGACCGAGTCCCTTGGGCAGTTTGATAAAACACTCGTTGAGTGAAAGATTGTGACGCACTGAGTTCTTCCAGCCTTGGTAGGAGCCGCGAAAAAACTCAAAGCGCGTTTGTAAGAAGTTGTAAATCTCGCTGAGTGTAAGTTTCTTTGCTGGGGAACTCTGAATGGCCATCACGATCAAAGCAATATACGAGTACGGTGGCTTTTCAGGACGCCTGTGTCCCATGCCATTAGCATCGCCTCCTTTCTTCACACCAGAGTTTGACATTCCGTCGCTTCCCTCCTCATCAGCACTAGGTGGTGTCTCAGGGTCCCCATTGGCGGATCCAAGATTCAGACTCTGATCAAGACCTACGTTGTCCAAAGGGCCATCCGAAATGCTTGAGCTGTTGCCATCAGTGCTTGGTGCGGTGCCATCGACTTTACTGTTGTTATTGTTCGAATTTTCGTTGTGAGCCAACTCCTCCACAGTTCTTGCTTGCGTTGGATCTAGGGTGGGCGACTGCTGCATGTGTAAATGGTGCGATAGCGGGGCCATCGCGTTCTGTTGAGCCCCAAGGAGTGAATCCCCGCTTGGGGGTCGATTCGGGGTGGTCATACCAATGTCTGGTTTTGTAGCAAGCTGTGACACAGTCTGAAGTCCGTGCTGCTGGAATAAATGCTGGCTATTTGGCTTTGGTGGCATGCTGTACTGTTGCTGGGGTGGCTGTTGAAGATGTCCGTTCACATCCACGCTATTGGTGTGGTGTAGCTGAGTTTGGGTGTGATGTGCGTAGTGGTGTCCCATCACAGGCAGGGATCTCTGTTGAGTGAGCTGTGCATGAGGGTTGTGCGGAGGTGCCCCCATTCGCGGGTACATGTCGACTGGGCTGAGGCCACGCAAATGCTGAGTGCTCCCATCCATTGCGCAGTTAAATATTTCAGATACAGTTTCTATGTTCTTTGGTAAATTTGCTAACTGATTTTGATTGCTGTACAAAGTAACCTGCGAAGAGAGCAATTGTTTAAATAAAGGATTTGGTATAGTCGTTCATGGCCGTACAACCACGCAACCAGAGAACACAAATTTTTGGTTGCAAAAATATATATCTGTAACAGCCTGTATATTTGTCAAATGCGTCAAAATGTTCCTGAACATCTCTTTCAAACTGAACTGTTTTTTTAAAACTTCTTGCATTTTCTTTACTTATAACCTCCATCATCTGAACATAGTTAATATAAGGTGTAGATTTTCTTTTTTTCAATTTATTCAATTCATAATAAAATCGCGCTTTCAGTGCGTCTAAGCTTTTGAGGTAAGTCTACGATAGGTCCTGGCATAAATCTCCCGGGGTTTGAAACTTAAAACCTGTTATCGACTGCCGCCCTCACGTTGTGAATGCTAATACCCTAATACGCCACAAACATACCTGATAACAACTAAAACCATAGGATAACTAACAAAAAAATCTCCCTAGTTTATGACGTCGTAATAAACGTCATAAAACTTCCTTGAAACAACGAGCCAGGTAGTAGCACAGCGCTATTAAGCACAACAAACACAACGATTAGTGCTGCTCCATCGTCTACCCCAAGCGTCTCGTATTAGCGAGTGTATCGAATCCAGTCGATCTTAACGAGTCCTTATTAGCCGTAATTGTTGCTTTGCCCGCGGCTAGCCAACAAGCCAATAGCGATTAATGGCCGCCTTTCCAATCCCTCGTCTCTTTCGGAAACAATTATACTTTGACGCTCTACGCTCTACGCCACAGCGTTGGCGCTTTTTCGCGAAACCAGGTTAGGCCCAGGTCTCTCTGGCGTCTTTGGCCTTAATTGCTGGACTTGCCTTTGTGGATCGCAACCGGTAATTAACGATTCCTGAGCTGGAGAGACGTGGGCGCCTCTCGGCCTTGACCCGGTACTTGCGGACGCCTTAATTAACGCTTCCGCGTCTAGTTACCTCAACGTCGATGGCCGCTTTATGTAAATCCTGATGATTTCCTATTCTTCACAACCGGTTATTGCTTATTCGTGTTGAACTAAGGCTATTTTGTTGCCATATTTTGTCAGTTTTTGGTTCCTGTGCCCTGAATTACCCTACTAGGCCCATTGTTTGACGATTGTTATCAACACACCACATCGTAAGACCTGACGAGGTTTATAAATAGGCCATTTCAAACTACCCCAAAATTCAAATTTTTTAATACTGTTCGAGGTGTGAGCAAGTGCTGACTTGTCTTTTTAGAAACAAATATGGTGGGCGGGTAACGGACCAAATCTCTTCACAAACAAATGAAACAACCGCCTCTTCAGAGTTTTACCTTTAAAAATGACATTTTCGGAAACAACCCTTACACATTTACATACATAAAGCTCAATTCCTATTTTTAACAGCAGTCGTTACGTCACGCTTTCACTTCCACCCAGAAACAAATCCGCGTCAAAGCTACTGGGGTTACGACCGCCGCGTAATCCTATAGAACAGCCCCGTAATATGGAGCTATATTACATCGCTGTCTACCTGAGTTTTCCCGTGGCCCAGTTCACGCACTGAGGAGCAAGCGGCTTAGGTAGTCACTGTGCCCCAGTTGAATGAAAGGGCCCAGAATGGAACCTTGCGCAACGCCCGGAGCCAGTGCATTACCGGGAGCGAGGTTCTACCGGACTTGTTGGAGATTATTCGGTGAAAGGCTCTGGAAAATCTCCGCGGACCACCAGGCTTGCCTCCGCCAGGACGCTTGGTTAAGTGCATTACAGATAGCGCAGAAAATTCCGTTTATTTAATGCTCAGAAGCTACACTCCCCGCCTGCTGCCTTATCTGCTACCGACGAGTTTTCCGCAAGCGATTTCTGTCGAATATTTAACCGAGCGTGTGTTTTGCATCCCTTAACACCTCGTACAAATTTGAACGGAACCGCGGCCATTTTCGCATCGCTGCTCCTGCACGCTGCAAATGTCTCGAGTATTAACAGCCTAAAACTAGGTCTCTTCAAAAACTTTCGCGTAGTTCGACCTTGAAAACATTTTTGTATGCTTTTTATATTACTAGTCATCAACACCTATATAGAAAAACTAAAGCCAAATCGGCAACAAGATATCAAAACAGTCCCAATACACCTTTTCACCGACAACTAGCTTTGTCTTCTATCGGTGAAGTGATCCTAGTGATCAAGGTGCGCCAGTGGCTCGCCCAGCGCAACTGACAGTGCTGTCCCTTCTACCGGGCAACTTTCGAAGAAGAAGCCGAACCACGACAACAGCGACGGCGACTTTCTCGTTTAACTCTAATCCCTCGCCGCCAGCATTCGCCTCCTGTCAATCAAACCTGCTCATTCTACTGCTCTTTACCACTCCCACTTTTTCTCAAAGACCGCTGAACGCTGCTGTATATCACCGATGCACGATCCTCCCTTCAAACCCTTGTTTTCACGCCAAAATGTGCTGAAGATGCCTTAACGCAGCCATGTAAAGTATGCGCAACAGTTCTCTACGTTACATAGTTGCTGGTCCTTATCGTAAAATTTGAACATAAATATACTATTTACACTTTGTTTCTCCATTCACTAGGGGCCAAAATGTTCACTGATTTGGACTCGAACATTTCGGGTTTCATATTACCTGCTTTTGAAATGCAATACCGCTCGCGGCGCGTTTGTGCGACGGACTTGCAGTCGAAAGAAAAGGGTTTCTGCGTTCTGGCGCCATTTTGTGCGCCCCGTGCAGCAAATTGCGCACAATCGTTTATGGCTCTATTAACGCTGTAACTTGACTTGTAATGAGCCTCGTAAAATGATCATCGAATGGTCGCGTGGCTGCCGATAAATTGCCTGGATTTTGTTACTTGCTTCTGATTTTAAAATTTTTTATTTTACACTAGTAACGATTTTCTTTCAATATTTTTGCCAAGAGTAAACCGAAATGTGGATGGATATCGTTGGACGTTTTGTCCAGTATTTGTTAATGACTATTATTTCAATATATTGGATTGGTGTATAGACAAATAAATAACGAAACGTAAATAAAACACCATATGATTGCAAACATGAATGTAATTTCTATCTTTTCATCTAAGCTTACTAAACGCTTATAAAGCCGCAGTTACGTAACGAGTTGTACTCAGTCTTGAATGTGACAACATTTTTCTTTTTGCCGCAAACCATGGCAACGCACGACGTTGTTGGAATTCGATAACAATCTTAACGCCGAAAACAAAATTTTACCTTCTTAGTGCCAAGCGGCTTATACTGCGGCGTTTGCTAATAAAAGGGCGGTGCGGGGCTAACATTTATCAACAGCGCGTGTAAAACAGGTATTGGGCGGCCGAAAAACACACCAGCTTCGACCCTTGACTTGCAATTACTTGGGATCAGCCAAAAGGGATTTGCAACGATGAAAGTGCGGCGGCTACCTGGCAATCTCTCTTGCTGCCGTGTCCATTCACACTTGTGCCTTTTAGACCAGCACGAATCGGCTTTGGCGCATCGACAAAGAAACTCATTGCCCCTCGCTAATGAAAATCGGCGTGAAGGAACCGTGAATCTTTTCCTTCCGCGCCGGCGACGTGGAAAGGTAACAGCAACTTATCGCCTGCAGTATTATAATTTCCGTTACCGGTTCTCCCTAATTTAGTTTTAATTAGATTTGCAGGCAATTGTGGTTGCATAGGAATGCCATTTTATATTTATGCGCAGAGGTAACTCGTCTTATTTAAAAGGTGCAAGAACATGCTTTCTGTTGATGCCTGATGCGTTATACGTTTTTTTGGAAATAGGAAAGCATACCGACAAATTTTCTCATGACTTTTGTAAAATTTTTGGTTTGTTGTATATCCATTACAAAGCTGAGGCTTTTTCCAAAATCAGGACTAATAGACAGGAAAAAGAAACAAAGGTTTAGCAAAAAAACAAAAAAAAATATTAAAATAACTAACAAAATGCTACTCCTAAAACCATTGACATTTATTGTGGGAGTAAAGAGACAATTTAAAGATAAAGTATGGCTGCAACGTCTAAAGGAGAAAACAAATAAAAATCGATATTTATCAGATTTCGAATCGTTATCTCCAGATACAATAATGACCAATGACGGCAATACGAGGCCTTATGCCGAATTTGAAACGCAAAACCACTTGCGAATCGACCTTGTAAAAATACATGGAATCTTGTTTCTATCCACTAACAATTTATGACTTCGGTTTAACCTTCATATATTTACTGCAATTTTAAGTGTCCAAAATCGCACTGAACTTAGCATGAAATTTACTTAGCAAACCTTTTTAAGTACAACTTTTCCAAAACGTCTTTTCCTTCAAATGAATTTTCGAAATTTTGAAACAGGCTTGTCTGCTTTGTGATAAAGTTCATTAAACTGCGAATTTTGTTTCCAACTTTGTAAGCATATCGTTTACATTAGGTATGACAATACAGCTAAAAAGCAAAATATTTATGAAACGTATAACAAGATTAACATTTTTACCTCTTTTCTACACAACTTCATTCTAAAAACTATTGGAAAATAAAGTACATTCATGTAACTAACCACCCTTTTCTGCGAATTCCCAATACCGCATTAGAATTTATTAACCAATTGTTTGTGTTAAAACAACTGGAACCATTCCTATATTGCCTCACAATATTATCTGCGTTATGACATTGACCTGCTCGGGTCGAAGCATTAATATACCCGGCACTAATTTAACTCTCGTTCCTATACTTAACCTTGGCGCGACTGTTCCGAAACGGTTGGTGACGAAACGTCTCAGTCTCTTTCCAAGGTTTAGGATCGGCTAGATCACGTGATGGTGTACCTTGTTCTTATTGGCTGCCGCGCATGGGTGTCGAGAACCGGTGCATTGTTTGTAAACTGATGGTTTGGAAGAAAATGGCCGTAGCGACTGTAACATGTGGTTAGGAGGCCGGCTAATGCCTAAATCGTGAGATTAGCAATCTTTTTCCGCCAGACAAAAGTTCCCTAAAAAAATTCTCAACAAGTACTGGAGATTTTCTATTTTGTACAAGTCCAGAGTCACATTTCGGGACACGATGACTGGTTAAGCTGGTTCATTGAACAACAAAAGTGCTGTTAACCTCGAAATTCATTGTTTTTTGCATCTTGCTCTAACTTATAACTTGTATATTTTATCCTACGGTTCTAAATGTTCTAAGCAAAAAGAAGCATGCCAGTATTTGTGTGTAAAACATCAGGGCGTTTTAACAGTTTCTTTTGTCATCGCCAGGTGAAATAAAACCATCAGAAGAAACTGACGAAACGTCGGCAAACACTGGCTTGTATCTTTTTGTTCAGTACATTCAATACCGTAATTTTTGATTCACATTTTTGTTTTTCCCCCCACAAAACTTACTTGTTTCGTTTTCTTAAATAATTATCCACACAACCAGAAACCCAACTACTCGATTAAATCTTCCTTTTACCAAATGTCGTCAGTAATATTCATTCATGACGCATCAGAAAGGTATGTTTCAAGAAGTGACACAGCGAAAGGGCATGGGAGTTCGTGGTTGTGATAAATTGTGGCATAGAATTGATTTCCTGACATTGGTTCCGCTTGGCCGGGTAATGGCCGAAGCGCACAGCTGTGTTGGTTTCGAGATTCGCTAATAAGACCTGACTAACGCAAAGGCACCTGCCTAAACCCGTGCCTAATCGAGGACACATGAAAAAGTAGAGACAAAGTGATACAAGAGGTACTTCCCCGGAATTGCCACCCGCGACGTAGAAAGCTAGACTTGTTTCTCGATACAATAGAATTCGAATATGGATGTAAGTGCCTAACTCTACTCGAAAGTAAAAATAGTAGGAAAAAGTGTAAAAGTGTAAATCTAATTGTTTCGTTACTTTGATAAACATTGCACAAATTCCAAGCTGTTGCAACTTGTTATGTTGAAAAAGAAAAACTTTTCTTCACAGGTTTGATTTGCTCGCGAACAAATTTCTGTTCTTCGAGGCATGATTCCTGAACAAAGAGCTGTTGTTTACGAGCCTGGTGAAACAAAAATACAAAATACACCTTATATCTTATATTACACGCTTAACAAGTGGACTATCATTAACACTGTAGCCAGGGTCGGGATAGAATAGGGGTGGGGGACGTGGGGTGTAACTAGCCCGTCAGTCAGCGAGACAAGTTGATCTTTGTAAAAACAGTATTCTTTTCCTACTTTATGTCAGAATAGTACACACCATACTAAAAAAACGGTAATTTTTTTGCTTGGTATCCATACGATGTGTGATACAACTGTGTCTAAAATAACGAGAAACACCAAAAACTGAAGCGAAATCAGCTAAGGTTTTTGCTCGTTTCAATGAGAAACTCCTATTTGGGGTGCGCCGACATAATACGTCAATTACGCTTTCCACAGCTGGGGCGGCAGTATTATCTCGCTACAGTAATGACCGTCGATTGTGACATAAGCGCTGACGTAATCGGCAATTTGGTATGTCCTATACAATTGCCTGGTCAGTCTTAAGTTTCGCGGCCACCCACAATTGTGATGAGGTCATATTTCGGGAAACTGGACACCTAAGTTGGTAGCTGACCAAAAACGGTCACGGTGTAACCAAGAGAAGGTTTGGCAACGTTATCTTGATTTACGACGTATTTTTTTCGGTTGATGCGTTTTTTGAGATTTGAGTTATGATGTTTAGACGTTTCTTATTTTACAAATCAGATTTCATGAAAATCATAGTAAATACATTTGTGTTTTGATTAAATATCTGAAAACATTTATAGCGATGTGTTTTTATACTTTGATAAAAACGTAACTACGTAACTATCAACAAACGTTTCAACAAATGCTAATGCAATGATCAGTGATTTGTTTTACTTATTGCTGAATTATCGAATAAACAAAAAACGATTACTAATTGGCATTCTCAATTAAACACTATATTTATCCGAAATATTTCACCATCACAATCTATTTATTTGTCCAGAAGTAGGCTTTTTTCTGTTTTATGCGACAAAACTGAAAAGACTCCAAACTGTAATATCGCAAGGCTTTTTTCACACAACAACTTATTACAACAACCTACAAAAAGTTCACGAAATCAAGAAAACGAACAAAATGCCCTTTTCCGTTTACGGCACTGTCGCAATTAGATGTGTTTGTTTACAGTAAAGATAAGCTTGGCCCCACGGTCCAGCGGCCGAACATAAAAACGGTTACGCGCCGAAAATATATTTTGACTCAGACCTGATCCAGGATGCACTGGGAGATTTCTCACAACGAACGAAATTGTTCTCACGGCGAAACCTAAATGGAAAATGAGTTTTGCCGGCGAATTTTGCTGCTGTGCTGTTTTTAGGTGCAATTTTTTGTCTGCCAAAAGTTATTGTGTTTAGCGGCAACCCTACAGATTTGTCAAACTACTGTTTATAGAGTAAACAACTTCAACTGTGGTCCAAACGCGTTTGAAGGTATTGTATAGCAAAAACGAAGCTAGTTTTTCCCTTTGTTTTAATTCTATAAAACGCGTTCGGCGGTATTTTACTGGTTAATTAAAAAAAAAACTTGTTACGTCGACCATACGTTAAAAAATAACGTAAAAACTTACACTAATGTTGTTCATGATTAGCCTGTAGTACCCACAACAGCTGAGTGGCTGAATAACACACTCTTCAACAGAAACATAGTTTAAACTATTTTTTTATGGCCAACGTTGTTTTTTTTACTCCGGGTTCTACGGTACCTTGTTCGGATTTACTCCACTACTTTTTTCCAACCCATATCCTACCGGTTGCCAAACAATTTGCTAATACTCTTAAACGTTGACAAACAACAACCAAACACACTACTCCGTTTTGCCACAAACACTTCGCAAGGCCGCCTTAAGCCTCCACAGGATGGTTGGACCCCGCCCTTGACAACCTACAAGCCGAGAAGGTCGTCTCTACGATGCCATGGTACCAGTGACCACAGTAAGCAGATTTTAGTTGCCTTTGTTTACCTGCTTTCGAGCTTCGTCCAACCGCAGTTTTATGAGCCGCCTGGTCCATTTTATGCGGCGCTTGACTGTGTTGACTACACAACTGGATTTTGTGATTCCTAATGTTGATGTGTTGTGACTGGTAGGAATTTGTGGCTATTTGCAACCCAAACTTTCGATTTCCAAACAAATTCTAAAGTCCACCGACTATTTGAACCACTTCCTTTTTGTTAAAACCACGTTTTTATAGATACTTTTCAGTTGACACTCATCAAAAGTTTGTTTAAATTAATCGAAATATCATGCGTCGTCCATAAAGGAGTTTTTGAAAACAAAGTAAACCTTATCAAAATATTTAATCAATAATCTTGCTTTATATAGTTTTGCAGGTAAATCTTAAGTCCTATTACTATAGTATATAGGCACGGATGCAAAATATATTTTGGTTCCGTGGAGAAGGTATTTAATCGAACTTGTTTGTTTTTGATAAGCAGACTAAGTCTTAACCCGTCGTTCTAGGTGGTTCGGGTGATCCCCGTATTAACTATACATAGGCGTTGTTTCAAATAAGCGTCGTTAATCCGTCGGGCTAAAATGTGCTTCCGATTCGCCGCAAAACTCGAATCAACTCCGTTTTGGAAATAAATGTTTCGCTGATGCAGCGATTGTGCAGCTCAAAGTCGCCGGATGTAATGTAATGACATCACCTTTTATCTATTACATCACTATTACTTCTTTGTTGTAAGATGATCAAAACATAAAGCAAGCTATTCGGCGGAAAATACAACTATTTTGGGCGGGGTTAAACGTGGGGTTAAGTAAAATAGGGGTTTGAAATAAGGGTAAGGTGTTTAGTACGGGTTAACGTACTAAACACCTTATTTACATCGCTAAAATTATACAGTAAACATCAACATAACATTGCCATAGTTACGTTCTCAGATGACTTTAGACTGCAAAAATACGGCCATAACAGTTTGCTCCAAGCAAAAACAAAGCATTTTTGTTGAAAATGAACCAAAATATTTAAATAAAGGTTATCTGTTCTTCGGGCGTAACATATTTATTCAAACCCAATACACGTTTATTTCTACACATTACGCTATTGCTTAGCACCTCGCTTTGAACACAAACATAGTAAAGTAAACCAAAATATACAAACACAAATTACAGTAATCAAATATTACCTCACACACAGTATACCTTTTTTTTTTTTTCTCACACACAGTATACGTTCCTATAAATTCCACATCGCCTAAAAACGTCACCTAACGGAGCTAAAAATGACCCACCATGTATCCAACGTCACGGCATAAAACACAGCAGATGTCGTGCTTTGAGCAAGCGTCCCAAAATCCATTTCTATGTCAGGCAGCAAGTTGCCTTGGCACTCGCCCTGTCAGGCAATACTGTAAAGAACGATCAGTGGATTAAGCCTGGTGGTACCCTGGTACCGCGTTCGGCGGCCTCCGTTGCGATTGTTGACAAAACAACGCCCGAGAACTGCCGCCATTTTGTTTTTGAGCCGTGATGCTCGTGCTAATAGGCGTGGAGCCACTCAAGACTAAATCGCTGGCCAGTGGGCTTAAGTTTAGCTATGAATTAGTCAATGCTTTTTTATAAATCTTTTTACAATGTGTTTGACAGAAATGTTTATTGTATGCAGGTTTTAGGCAGAACTGTTTAAGATATCTATTTTAGTGAAAAAATGAACCAGTCAAAATTGAACATGTTTCCAAGGCTTCTAAAACTCGCAAATATAAAATCGCCTCGATAATGTAAACCTTAAACGCAAAACTTGATTCAATCCTATGTGGTCTTCATACTTGGCCAAAACAAGTTACGCTTTAAGTAACCCTGTCTTTTGCACATTCCTTTACGATAAAACGACGATCACTGATCTAAACCACCATAACATGCATCGTATCCGGAATAACACAAATCACCAAATGCGGTTAGTGATAAGCAGCCTTTTATTTGCTTCCGTCGATATTTTTAGCCCTGCGAGCTTCTGTATGCTCCGTGTTTGTTGTGATGGGCTCCTATCGGTCATGTTTATTTCCCTGACATGGCGTATCTTGCGCATTCATCGACGTCCGCCCTTCACAGTGACCCACCCCTGGTTTGAATTTTTTGGCAAATGCAGAGACCACGTGGAACAGATAGAAATCAAAAAGATATGATGCCTGGAACGTTGTTATTTGCGGAGGATGTTTGCTTAAACGAGAATTTAAAACAAAGGAAGTCAAAAATAACTGAGCCACTAGATGTTGGATTTTGTCAAAGAAATGACGATTAATATTGAAAAGAAAACAAACGGCTAAAACATTTAATATTGTCAAGTCCAAAATAATTTAACTTAAAACTTTTTACTTTTGTTGCTAAACCCTGAAAAAATGACCCACATCTTGTAAATCATTATATTAGGTTAATGGTTTATTTGCAATAGATGTTACGCATATTTTCACTGCAGGCCTGCACTTATATAGAATTCACAAAAAAATGCTACACAGTTTAAACACATCTTTGTATATGACAATTTATCCAAAAAAGTACGCAAAAATTCGGCTCCAACCAATTTGCGGCCAAAGCAATTTCCCTTCTGCCAATAGCGCATTACCGTGTGCCCAATTTGTCCACGATAGGCAAAATACGCCCTTACGGCTATAAGGCCAATAAAATTATGAGGGGCGATAACATCGTGACATTCGAAAAAATCGAAATGGACGAAAAGCAAGTGCACAATTTTCATGTTCTTATCGCGGAGTTGCCTTCAGCTTGAGAAGAGTTTCTCATTAAACGAGTTACCGCGTTCAACTTCGTTTCCCTGCGGCTATATGCGAGCGCCAATCGCTCCGCCGCGGCTTGAACATATCGACGGTTTCCAGGCAAACAAAACACGACCCTGTCTTTGGCAAGGTCAGCCTGCGATTTATAATGACGGCATCTCGGCTTAGCGAATCGTCGATTTGTCATACTGCGCGCGTTCGGCCCTTTTCTGAAAGAACGTGCCCGCGTAGTGTGTTTTTAGCTCTTCCACCGACCCGGGAACTCATTTCAACTCCCATGCACAAAAAAATGTTGTGTCAAAAATTTTAGTGTGGGCAGAAGATAATATTTTTGTTCGTGGGTCGTTCGACGTATTTCTCGGGGCATTTGGCCTTTGCGGCTTGCTATTTTTGATTTAGATTTGTTGTTTTGTTGATTTGCTATTTTGTTTTTCATCAAACAACGCAGCTGCACCTTTGCTCTGTGTATTGGAATTTACTACGGTCAAACGAGTTTAATGGACCATATTTTTCACACAAGTCAACAAGGCTGAAACAAGATTAATTTCCATTCGTAATTGAATACGGAGAGCCCTGACATACACCGTACGTTCAGCGTATAACTGTCACATCGACAAAATTTTACAAAACGCGCAATGCTACTGTAGGCTAAGCCTAAATCATGGGTTTTGGTATTTAAAAAGGTTGTAGATTTTGAGACAGGTACATCAAAACACGGTAAAGATTACGTAAGGGATAATTACTACTTATTACGTTCGCGTGCGACTCGGAAACGACAGAAATGTCCTTTAAAAACACGATGCGGTAATTTTAACAGTTCAAGTGGCTTCAGCGATGTTTAGTGACCGCAACATAAAGTGCTGGTCCGGAGAAAATTACAATATTTGCTATTCTTTGAATGGAAGAAGCGCACTAAACAATCTGAACAGCAGAAAGTTTGTTTTTGGTATCGGTGTTTCCCAATGCACATTTGAAGAAAAGGCCTAAAAACGGTGGGAAAATCTTTTAGCGGTCTGCAGACTACTGGTACCTGGTTTAATTGCGTGACAACGATACACGCACCCAGGCCCGGGGTGGTCCAGACCATCCGTCAATGTCCTATGATGCAGCGACGAAAGTGTCACGTGGCAAAATGATCGATGTCGCGTCCGCCCACCAGCGGTGGACCGGTTTATTCTAAACGTTTATAGTCCACATTTTTTGTAAAATATTATCGTCGTTGGTTTCTATGTGCCGCACAATGCGACCTTGGTTGGTATTTTTATCGGCAGAAAACGCGGCGAAATCAAAGTTTATTCCGGGATAAAACCTCCCCCTGACATTATAGATCGTGTATTTCCAATTACACGCTCAATAGGAAAGAAGGTATTGCGTAGCTTTAAAAACATTTGGAGCCTGTTTTGACTGTGCAGCACCTCAGTGACAAACAATAGTGAGTTTTCAAGGTAAGTTACATAACAAAATACTAGACCAAAGCAGTATTGCGAATAAACTTCGTACCCGAGATGACTACGTTATTTGTGACTATAAATGACTTGATTTTGACCTGACGATGTCCCATAATCTAAGAATTACGCTTTAAAAAGACCAGGACACTATTGTTACAATTATCACTACGGCAACTCCGAGGTCCATTGACGAAGTTGACCATTTCGTGTTTACAATGGTGCCGTCGCATCTTAGATAACTCTGCGTCCATCAAGCCTAATTAAGCCGAAAAGTCGCCAAACGCAGATGGATGGCGGCGATCGGAGAGCAGATGTTGCCCTTGCATTGACCGATGGTTTTGATTGAGAGGATCAAGGACTCTAATCCTGTTTTGTGAAATTCTCCTCTATCACCTGGCTATCTTGTTATTGGTTGTAAGTTATTTGTACTTGAAAAGTTTAGCTGATAGTTTAGGAGACATTATCAAGACCTGTTTGGTGGTGAATTTGTTAAAAATGTGTTTTCGCATTTTCATTTGAAACAGTTCCAAGTTTGATGTTTTTGGGAGGTGCGTTTGGAGTTGTGATTTCATACCAGTTGTTTAAAACACAACTTACGCGTATACACAAGCAAATTTAAATTGTTACAGGGGTAGGCCCCCATAGCCCCTGGCAACGTTGACTGCGCCTATATTTGAATTATTTTTACACTTACATATCAATGTAATCGTAAATTAAAGGTCTGCTCGTAAAAAAGATAATCACGTCCGTTAAGTTTTTCCAACAAATATTTGGATACAGCAATAAGTTTGGCACCACATCCGGCCGTTCGTTTGCTACATTCGATTGTCTCACCTTACGAAAGGTCGTTCACAAAGATGGTTTCTATTCCATTTCTGTATTATGTGTTGCATGGAAACACACAGTTACGATACTTGTCGTCAAAACTCAAACCAATGTTAGACGATAAATGCCATCAACATGATAAGTTCAGTATGGTGGTTTAACTGCCACCTACGGAATTTGATACTAATCTACTCAAAAAGTCAAGACTGTTCTCAAAATATCAACTTTATATTAAGAATAAAAGACGATGATCTTGGTAAAGAAGCAAAGATGAATTTTACATCGAAATGTTAAATGTTAGTTCCTTACAATTGCGGCGTTGTGGTGATAAACTCCACAAAACCTTGGCGTCGAACTGAGTTACAAACACATCATTTTTTGTACAAACAGCAGCGAACATTACAAAAATATCAACTTTATTGTTGAGATGAAGATTGCCTACTTAGGCAACGTGAAATAGCGGCAAGGAATAAACCTTTAACTGAGATCAAATCTATAAAGCCTATACGCTCCGTGGCAAGGTTATAAAAAAACTATAATCTTTAGTACTAACTGTTGCTAACAAAATATTAGCTTTATGTGTAGAACGAGATAGAATGACCTAAGATCAAAGATGGCCTTATATGGACTTAATCAGTTGTTTCGAATGTCAAAATATAAAATTTGTCTCAAATTCACAACTCCTTTGGATCTTGCAAAGTTATAAAAACGTCACTTTTGATAGGAACGGAAAAAATGTGTAGAATTTTACGACCAAAATCACTTAAACCAAGTCCACAACTCTTTGACGTCTTGCAAAGGCATAAAACGACACCTTTGATACGAACCGTGAATTTTTTTACACAATTTTGCGGCGAAAATCACTTAAACCTTAGGGCGCCATGTAGATGTTGCACGGACTAGCGATAAACACGCGAAATGAACGATACTCGTCGTGCGGTTTTGATAAAATCCTGTTTCCGGACGAACGTGGGGCTCCTTGTCGGTGCACTCAACGCAGCAGCCTCTAAAACGCTTTTGAGAAACGAACGCGACGGTGTTCTATAATTAGCGGTGATGCGGCCGCGGAGTTCGACGAGCGACGTGAACCGAATGTTCGATAAACAAATTCCAGCTGTACACTGTTTGGACAAAAATACGCGCACCGACACAGGGCAATGCTCTTCGGCCGTCCTTGCCTAATCAGTCTTCGCTTATCTTTTCTTCGCATCGGAGTCCGCCTTGGGCAAACTGCATTGCGCTTGCATTTTCACATGACCGCCGCAATATTCGTGCATTCAAGACTTCGTTCACTCTTTGAACGGGTTTTCATGCACATACTGCAGGTTTTTGTTAAATATTAGAAAATTTTTGCACAACTCCAATTATTAAAGAAAGAGTATTTTCGGTTTGGATGTTTTTTCACGAAAACACAATAGCAATATTTGGCAAAAACGCTTTCAAACCACTTTTGTTTTCTTATTCGGCCAGTTTTATTTGCTGAATATTAGAAGATTCTTGTACGTTTGCGTTTTTTGTTTTACTATTTTAAACTCCCTATTGCAAGAAAGAGTTCTTCACGAAAACACAAAAACAATATTTTGAAAACAACTTAACACTTTCAAATTCTTTTTACTGTTGTTTGACACAAACGGTATATATGTTACTCGCTATTTTTATTTGAGTGGAAAAATTTTGCCACCACATCTGCATTTGTTAAACGTTTCTTCTTTCTTGGCATTTACGTCTAAGGAAAACCAACCTGACGACTACAAACCTAGGTTGTCTACATTTAAACTCACTCAATTTACAATGTCAGCAGCTTTTCTAATGTTAAGAGTAACTTGACATTTGTTGCATACGTTAAAAACATTTCGCGTCGTAACCAAAGTTTTCCCTGACTTCTAGGCCGCAAAACCTCACCAAAAATAAACTAACTTGTTATTTGTGCCAAAACGTATCTTCACATAGTTGCAGAAAAGCACAACAGTCCAGCATTTTTTACCGACCCGCTGCATAATTTCCAAACCGCAATGCACCTTAACTAATCACTCGTCACACGATCTAACTACCGCACATGATCAGTTAGCAGTAGCTCAAGCTATATTTAGCCTAGTATTTGTTTTCGCACCTTGGCCCGTGCAATCTCGTTACGAGCCTTGAAAAGTCAATTCCAAAAGGCAAAGGCACCACCAGGGTCTGTTAAAGCCACTGTTGAGTCGATCTGGAGAGGTAAATAAACAAACTCATGTGCCAGAAATAGCCCCTCAAACTAGGCAGGTGTTTATTATTGTCGCTTATCATGTATGCCCCCTACTGTTGACGTTCGACCAAAAGACGGCAAAATTTTTCGAGATCCTTATCAGCCAAAATACAGGGAAAAACAAATACAAAAGCAGGCGAAAGAATGTTGTGAGCAAATGGACGTTTTTTACGTGCCGAATCAAGGAAATAACGTTTGTGATGATGTTGAAATAGGGTAAAATATATTTTTTTTACAATTTTTAGCCAATTTAAACGTTCAGATGAATTTGTTCGTGAAAAAATGTTTTTTCTATAATAGGTATTAGCATTATTCCTTTTAACAAATTGTCAAAAAATAAAGAAATAAAACTGATTTTTTTTTTAAAAAAAGCTCTTCAAATGATTAGCTTATTGTTCTGTTAACATTTGCACACAAAGAAAATTGTTTTTAAAGAAAGATCAGGGAAAATTACGATTGTGTAAGCAACGAGTTTTCTTTACTCTTGCTCTTGAACAGTCACGGCTAGTGTTTGCCAGGTATGTTTTGCAACAACTATAATACGAAACGCGGGTATAATTATGAGCTCTTATCTACCGTAGATGATATATTATGCACACTGGTTTGCTTCCTTCAATGACATTGTCACCTCCCTGTCACTGAATTGCACAAAACCCTGGTGCTCTGGGCCACCGATTCTCCATTATTCATGTTAAGCCCGTAATTCAAGTCATGGGGGTCGTTCAATCTTTTTTTGTTTCGTTCTATATCAGAAAATGTCAACTGTCGCTCCAAAACGGGATTACTTGCCCAACGCCCCCTAAATATAACCCCCAAAACACAGACAATATAGGAAACAGAGTTTAGTTTTTTTTCGCTGATTTGATTCGCCAAGAGTAAACGTCCAAAAAAAAAGTTTAAAAAACATTTTAAACAGAAAGTATCTTTAAAAATGAGTAAAAAACAATTTTATCAATCGACATTTCGATCCTTAGCGTTGCTGTTAGGAAAACCTTTTATTGCATAAAGGTCCAATAAAAAAATTTGGTTAAAACAAGACGGACACAAATGGATTCAAAATTATGTTACTGATTTTGACGACATTATGCTACTTGCAAATATTGGCAATATGCTTGACAACTGTTCAATCACGTGATGCTTTTAATAAATCTTTAATATCTTCGCATTAAATAAAATAAATCACATTGTATTGCGATTTAGTAAGCTTAATTTGAATAAATTAGAAAAAAAACATGCAAAGGAATTGTATATTGTAGTTTCCGTTTCAGTTTCAAATCGGCGCAAACAACAAAAAGCAATGAAGTGACATTCCATCAAGAATAGGAAGTTATAAATAACTCGCACTTCAGTTGTGTATCCGGCGTCAAATCGACAATAAATCTTGATAGACTTAGGAAACGTGCGTTTCCGATGCGCCTGTTTCCGCTGTCACGTGACTTCCACGTCACTGATGCGGCCGACATGTTTACTGCAACGGGAAATCGCGCAAGTCAAATTTTTGCTCATTTATCGCACGGACCGTTTCTAATACCCAACAAAAGGGCTGGCATTCAATTTTAATGCGAGCGTCGCAGTTTTGTCGTGGCTTCGAATTGTGACTGATCGCGTTGTTTTTGACTTCGTAGGAAGTATTTCTTACAATTAGGAAATAATTTGGCGAACAACAATTACGTGGAACGGCCGAATGCAAACAAATGTTTTAAATTTGTAAGCAAGTTATTGTTTACATTGTATGTTTTTAATAAACCAAAGTTTTTTTTACTATTATTTTTATGAGGGAAACTGCGCTTGGTGAAACTTAAAAACCAATGATTATTGTCTACAGCAGGGGTTCCCAACCTTTTTACGATCTGGTACCACTTGGACGCTCGGTACTGCCACGCGTACCACTTCTTGAAGCTTACAATTAGCATTATTCAACGCTATTTGTAGCTTAAGCTATAAAAAAGTAGAGGATATATATCAAGAGCAATCATTTGACATAATTAACGCCCACTGCCCCACGTTGTACGGTCTTTCAAAGCAACTGTGCTTCTTGCTGACAATTGACATGACCTGTATTTTGAAGATCGAAGTGATACGAAACAACAGGAATAGTTACGTAACAATAAGAATAGGCTTTGGGAATTTTTCTTGTAAATAAAATATAAAGTTGTGAATCCAGGTTTTTGTGAAAAAAAACTGAAGCTGCTCGCGTACCACCTGAAAAACCTTCGCGTACCACAGGTTGGGAACCCCTGGTCTACAGCAAAGGGCAACATTTTTGCATACGCAGGCCAAAAAAGTTATATTGCGGGGGCGGGCAACAACGATGCTCATGCAATAACGTAAGAATCTTGGCAAACTTAACTTAAGGTATTTGAACTTGTATTGATTCGATGTGAATATATGCAATTATCAAGTAAACTGCAGTACTTGTTTGCTCAAACTTTAACCTTTAGACAGGTTTGCCTAGGATACTAACTATAGCAGGCCCAGTCACACAGTAAACCCTGATACAAATCTATGACACAGTTTTAACGCAAGCAAACACACACATTATAATTTTGTTCATAAAAAAAGAAAAAAATACGAATTTTTAATGCGGCCACGGCCTTACGGACCGCAAATATGACGCAGGTATAGACTGTTGTCGCGAGTCGCTTGAAAGTTGCACGCGGGCCGTGTTGCCAAGCCTTGATCTACAGTCAAGTACATTTCAATGATTTTTTGACATATTTTTGTTTGGTAATATATTTGCAAGTTCGTCAACAAAAAAGCATTGTTTCCACTGGATTATGATCACCATGTTAGTTGTAGCCTACTGTTTTTGAATGACCACAAATAGAAAAAAGCACTCTAAACATACGCTTTTGGCCTACAAACCCATTTTTTAGGTGTTTAGTTGTGCCTTTAGTATTCTCTTTCCCACAAATCTGACTCGGAGAAAATCTTTCTGATAAAATAAATAAGACACCACTAACAAGCTAAAACTCGAGTCAAGGTCCAAGAGTTGATTGTAGGCTACTCTTGTTGCTTTAATAGTTTTGGGAGAAGGTCCACACGAAAATATGGAAAAATTCGTTAAAAAGCACGCGAGAAATTTTTGCGGCAAAATCGACTAAAAAGCACACGAAGACATGCAAAAAGTGTATTTTATTTTGATCAATTCAAAATAACTGTCAAACATGCAAGCATGGAACCGCATCGTTTGGTAATTAGTACACTGAATAGACTATGAATGCCTGGCGTCGTTTGTCTCGGCGTAATACACTGTGGTTTAAACCGTTGTTTATCTAATTAAAGCGTAACATGTAAGCCTAAGAATGGCGTATTAGAGGTTTTTTCGCTGTGTGTTGTCGAACTAAACTAATTAACGCAATAAAGTCATGTTCCTAAGTCTGCAGTAATGTACTCAGAACCCGGCCCATGTCGGTATAGTTTTGTTTTTGTATATGATTTGTAATGTGATCGGTCAAGGAAAAAGTGAAAACGAACATTAGTTTACCTCGCTTGAACCCAGGAAGTTAAACAGCAGCAAAAAAATAATTTTATGCAAAGGGTAACGCAGTAATAGCTCTTTACCTCACCAAGTGACGTATGGTTTTGCATAAAAATTCCACGAAATGGGAAGAATGACACATCGTTCTAGAGTAGACATTGCAACTTTGGATAAATAAACGCAATTAAATATAACAACAGTGTATTTGTTTTAGGTCGTGGACTATCAATTACGTATGTATGGCAAAACGTTGTGAATCTGTCAAATATAATGGTCAATTATTTTAATATCGTTTTTAAAGTGTGGCAAAACAAATGGAAATCACTAGTTATTTTCTACCCTCACACTTAAAGTTGATTTTTACTTACATTTGCTGTGACATAACGTATTTTGTTGTTGTGCTTTCATCGTTAGTGGATCTGAGCAAGATTTTACGGCAGTGGTTCTCAATCAGGCCCCATGGCCCCCCACACTCACTAAAAGCCATTTTCTTTTTTAATGCGCATAATTAGGTGTGTGTTGCAAATAACTTTATTCCCTAATTTAATCGACTATTTCACACATTATTTGCCCATATTGAGGCTTTTTACGAATATGAATTCTTGTATACTTTGTTCGACCGGTTTAAAGCCGAAATTAGTACCTAATTCCAACACGAGTTTTCATTTTTAAGGGGGCCAAACGACTTACAGGGTTACTTGAAGGGGGCACGAGGCCAAAAAGTTACTTTTAGCGGGCCACGGTCCACGAAAGATAGAGAACCACTGACTTACGGTATTAACGAATGCCATTTTAGTCAATTCGTCAGCACGACCTGCTTCAAGCGAAGATGTCTAGCACTACTTGTGACTGATGTTTTTCCTTCCCGACTGTTGATCTTTATATATTTCGTGAGAACATGTTTTATGGGTACAGCTTATTTGGCAAAGTATTTACTTCAAATTCGAATGCAAGCTAGCTTAGGGTTGCCATACGTCAGGATTTTCCCTGACATGTCAGGGAATTTAGTGTTTAAATCTGCGTCAGGGAGAAATGTTAAAATGTACTTAAATGTCAGGAATTTAAGAAGATAATATAGATATACTATGAAATTAATGTACCAACGGAGTAAATTTCTAGTAGTTAGCTACAACCGCTACTATGCCACGAAACGTAAAGAGGTAAACTGGCGGCGCGCAGGTTAACGCACACGGTGACTGTTTCGTTTTGCAGTGAGTGTGCGCGCGTGACAATGCCTGTTTGTTACTAGTTGTCTAACAATACGCGTTAAATGCAGAAATAAAAATCCGCGTCTCAAGAATACACAGCGTTCGAAGCTACGTGGGAACGTGGGAAGTTTCATTTGCTGTAACTGTGTACCTAATATGCAAGGAATTAACTAACAACAAAAAGTCGAATGTCGTAAGATATAAAAACGTTTTTACAGTGGCATTTTATTTCAAATTTGAAAAGGTCTTTAAAAGGGCGGCTCCCAGTGTTTTTTTTCTGTGACAATTTGAAATTGGTCCGAATAGTTTTTAGAGTGGCAAAGGTTGGCGACCCGTGATATATGTGCTTATTGTTTCCAATATCTAAACAGAAGCCTACGCAGAAAGTTAATTAACAAGGATCAGAGTATCGTTCGTATCTAACGTTTTCTCGGGTCGCTGTCCGTGTGACTTTCGAATATTTTAATTTTATTACGCGATAGAAGTAATTAGATCGCAAAAAAGGTTAACCCAACGGTTCTCAAACTGGGTTCCGCGGTCCTTTAGAGCTCCGTGAGGCAATTTTGCGGGGACCGCAAAAAGCTGAAAGTAATTCTGTATTCTAATTTAGCGTCAGTTTGTGCAACTAAATAAGTTTAAATCAAAGTGAAATTGAGAATCGACCGTCTCCATTGCCAAACATAGGCTTTATTGCATGACAACTAACAAAAATGCAATTGTTCGCACACAATGGTAATGTTTTGTCTTGTCTGTAATGTCAGATTTGGATCGTTTTGATGCAGAATTTTACATCACTAGCTAAAATCCTGCAAATCAATTTTCCTTTTTCTGAAAAACACATTCAGACTTAAGGACCACAAGCCCTCGAAATAATGGCAAAGAGACCGTTTAGAGAAAATAACGAAAAAGTTTGAGAACCACTAGGTTAACGCAACTGAGATAAATTTTGTCAGGGATTGTGTATCATAAAATATGGCAACCCTAAGCTAGCTGGTCTTGCTTAGTGTAGGGTTGCCATATTTTATGATACACAATTCCTGACAAAATTTATTTCAGTTGCGTTTACCCAGTGGTTCTCAAAACTTTTTCGTTATTTTCTCTAAACGGTCCCATTATTTTCTAAAAGTTGATTGCAGGATTTTAGCTAGTTATATGCAAAATTGCGCATACCAATGATCCACATCTGACATCACAGAGAAGACAAAAACATTACAATTGTTCGCGAACAATTGCATTTTTATTAGTTGCCATGCAATAAAGTCTATTGTTTAGCAATGGAGACGGTCGATTCTCACTTTCACTTTGATTTAAACTAATTCAGTTGCACAAACTGACGCCAAATAAGAATATAAAATTACTTCTACCTTCTCGCGCTCCCCGCAAAATTGCCTCACTGACCCCTAAAGGACCGCGGACCCAAGTTTGAGAACCGCTGCGTTAACCGATCCAAACACTTCTATTCCGGAATAAATTTAGAATATTCGAAAGTCACACGGACGGCAACACGAGAAAACGTTAGATACGATACTCTGATCCTTGTCAATTAACTTTCTGCGTAGGCTTCTGTTTAGTTAAGTTTATTGGGCTAAGCTCACTACTCTTACTATCCTTGAAACAATAAGAACATATATCAGAAGTAGCCAACCTTTACAACTCTAAAAACCATTCGAACCAATTTTACACACAAAAAACACTGGGAGCCACAAAGACCTTTTTTTTGAAAAAAAATGCCAATGTAAAAACGTTTTTATGTCTCACGACATTCAACTTTTTGTTGTAGGTTAGTTAAGTGCATATTAGGTACACAGCAAATGAAATTTCCCACGTTTCCACGTAGCATTGAATGCTGTGTTTTCTTGCGAAGCGGATTTTTATTTGTGTATTTAACGCGTATTGTCGGACAACCAGTAACAAACAGGTATTGTTACGCGCGCACACACACTGCAAAACGATAACAGTAATCTTTTACGTTAACCTGCGCGCCGCCAGTTTACCTCTTTACGTTTCATGGCATAGATGCGATTGCAGCTAACTACAAGAAAACTTTCTCTGTTGGAACATTTTTCTTAAATTCCTGACTTTTAAGTACATCTTAACATTTCTCCCTGACGCAGATTTAGACACTAAATTCCCTGACATGTCAGGGAAAATCCTGACGTATGGCAACCCTAGCTTAGTGGATGAGAAACGTTGAAACTTTATAGAACACAAATTAACGAATGGAAGAAATGGTGGATCATGACTTGACGCGCTGCAACTATACCGTTTTGTGAAGCGTTATGTGGCTAGAGGTCATCAGAAATCGAGTTTAGCGCAGTATCAACACAACACCACTATTTAAGACAGTGTTTACCAACCGGTGGTACGCGTACCACTAGTGGTACGCGAACACCTTTGTGTATTTTGCGATTTCCGTATTTTTGCACACAAATCACAAGTGATAACAAAATGTCTGTTACTGAATCCACCGGGTTACGTGTCACTTCTATGTTTGCTCCAACTAACCCATTTAAGGTGCCACCAGTAAGGTAGGCATTGTTTGAAAATAATATGTCTTTGTTCTTATTATTTCGTGGTAACAATAACAAGCGTAGAAATAATGCGCCTGTAGTTGAATTAGTGTGCCTGAGAGTTGTAGTCTACTGTAGAAAGTGCGTTACAAACGTTTTACCAATTTGATTTCGAAAAATGTCGAAGCGAAAGTATGACACGGGTTATCTAAAATATGGATTCGTAGAAACTGAACACAGAGGCGAGGTTCTCCCGCAGTGCGTGGTTTGCATGAAGACGCTCTCGAATAGTGCCATGAAACCAAGTCTGCTCAAGCGGCATCTTGAAACAAACCATCCTACAAAAAAGGACCAAGATCTTAGTTACTTTCAGTACCTTGGAGAAAAAGCTAAACAGCAACGCATTGATAAAACAGGCGCCGTGTACCAGAGCAGCTCTGGGAATGTAAAAGCTTCATTTGAAGTTTCCCTCCTGGTTGCCCAAAACATGAAGGCGCGTACAATTGCTGAGTCTCTAATTATGCCAGCGGCGAAAATATTGATTCGAAACGTGATCGGGGTGGAGGCGGAGGCCAAGTTGTCCAGTGTGTCCATGTCTAATAACACTTTGGAGCGTCGTATTGAGGAAAGTCCATCGACATTGCCGACCAAGTTGTTGCAGCAGTGAGATCTTCAAAGTATGGGTTTGCAATTCAACTTGACGAATCCACGGATGTCACCAATTGCGCTCAGTTACTGGTATATGTCCGATACGCTCAATAAGACAAGGTAAATGCCGAGTTACTGTTAAGTCCGAACTTGTCAGGCACAACCAAAGGAGTGGATATTTTTAATGTTTTGAACGACTTTTTCAAGCGGAATGAACTAGAGTGGGGGAAGTTGGTTGGGTGCACAACTGATGGGGCTCCGGCTATGCTTGGCCGTAAATCCGGATTTCAAGCTCATGTAAAAGCTGTGTCGCCAAACGTCATCTTTGTCCATTGTATTATACACAGATTCGCCCTTTGCGCTAAAGTGCTGCCGCCAAATTTGTTAGCCTGTTTAAACCGGGTTGTAAAAATGGTTAATGTAGTGAAAACGTCTGCCTTGAATACTCGATTGTTCAAACTGCTCTGCGAAAATCTGGGCTCTCAACACACTTGTCTCCTTTACTATACGGAGGTGCGTGGGCTTTCCCGAGGCAACGCGACGAGACGCCTTTTTGAACTGAAAGAAGAATTATACGTTTTTTTTTCAAACAAAAGGGCCATGAATTTCAAAATGACTTTGAGGATGAAATGTTTATCGCAAGATTGGCTTACCTCTCTGATATTTTGGGGTCATCAACCACCTGAACCTATCAATGCAAGGAACTGACTGCACTGTCACTCAGTTTATCTCAAGGCTATGGGCATTTGTGCGCAAGCTGGAACTTTGGTCAAATAACGTAAAAACAAGCGCTATGGAATGTTCGAACTACTTAGTAATCTTCCGGGAGGATGCAATGGCGAAAGTGATGATGAGATATTATGCCACATCACGGTACTAAAAGCTGAGCTTACTCATTACTTCCCGGATGTGGATTGCTGTCCCTACATCACTAATCCATTTTCTGTGGACCCAGCCGACCTACCTGTTGGAACTGGGGAGCAAGAGCAGCTCATCGATATTCGGGCTGACGACACTACACAGGCAATGCACAAGGAATATTCTCCTACAGTTTTTTGGCTGAATATGGCCTCCTCGTATCCCACATTAGCCGGTCGCGCTATACCCCAGTTACTAATATTCCCCTCTACGTGGGAGTGCGAGCAGGGATTCTCTTCAATGATAAATATCAAGGCGAAGAGTCGTAACCGCCTTACTTCCCCCGGCCATGATTTCCGATGTGCAGTAAGCAAAGTTGTGCCCCGCATCGATCGACTTGTAGAAGGCAAACAAATACAGATTGCTCATTATATTTATCTTTTCTTCATTTTACTTCTTCGTTACATTTGCATTAGTCGATTCGGGAAATAAAAAAGTTATCTTCTCGAAAATACTTCTAAAAACAAGTGGTATACGCGGCAACAATGCGTTGCCTTCAAGTGGTACGCGACTACAAAAAGGTTGGGAACCACTGATTTAAGAGATCAGTCGAATGGGCTCTAGAACAGTGTTTCTTAACCTTTTTAGTGCTCGTCGTACCCTTTGAGCGTTTATACAATTTTCTCGTACCCCCTGTATACAATGGCCGACGGAAGTAAACAAAATTGTAATAAATAGGAATTACACTCAGTGTATTTATAACTTATGCGTTGAATGCATGCAGTAAAACAGTCTTGTAAGTTCAACAATATTTACAGCACACCGACAATCAGTCAAAGACATAGCCTATAACAAAGTAACTTGCTACGCATTCTTCACAAATATGCCTAAATAGCATATAATTTCAAACTGCATGTCGTACCCCCTGCTTTGGTGCTTCGTAACCCCAAGGGGTACACGTACCCCTGGTTAAGAACCCCTGCTCTAGAAACTAACCACCAGTGTTAGAAAAGAGTGATTTAGCCTGTTTGGAAACTCGGTTCTTAAAGCAACGGATTTTCGAATTTCAAAAACCTTTATTGCTCTTTGCCTAAAGGCATTGCTTAAAATTATTTTATATTATTATTCCATGAATGTCTGTGCAATCATTTTACGAAAAATATGGAAAACTGGAAATATTCCAAAAAACTACCTTAATGTACAAAAAACTACTAAAATGGATGAGCGAAACTGCAGGTTGCTATCTGCAAGAAATTAACCGAAGCGTCAAAGGTACGACTCGTTCGCGATTGTTAATGGTTACTTTTAACCAAAAAAACACGCATAACTACATATCGCATTAGCTGCTTTAGAAGAGCAGTATTCTTGTGCATGTGAGGTCTATTTTGGTCAGATCCGAGCGTTAAATAATTAACATTTTAAGTTGATTTTGTGGCGAAACAAACATTTCCAAACTGAGTTACTTTTTCAAAAGTTTTTAAGTTATAGTCTTATATTAATTGTTTTAAGTCTTATAAATGTCAGTATTATGAAACAAACACCAAAAGCTCAGTTAAACAAAAGCCAAAAAACAAAAACATTCACGTCTTGTTTTTGTTGTAGCTATTTTGCAATTCTTCATTTGTCCTGTTTTTTTTTAATGTTTTCCAAATTTGCAATGCAACAAACCACCAAGTTATGTCTGGTTTTTTTAATGAAGTTATGTTATGTTTTATGTACTGAACTTTCAAAAGCTTTTCTGTAACGTAGTAGAATTATTTGCTGGGCCACATGAAAACATAATATGGGGAATAAGCTTGCTTCTGCCGCTGCACCCTTAAAAGATATGTAAGTATAGTATATTTTTTTCTACAAAACCTAAAAAAGGGAAATGGTTTACTACAATTTATGTATTTTTATTAATACTGTTGTAATCATTGGTTCTGTTAAATACTTACACTAAATCTTATTTAATTAATTAAAAAATGAAATCTCCCCCTATATTTGTTTGTATAACTTGTCATTTGACCAACAGTATTTATTTATAAATGTTGTAAATTTGAGCTTCCACCTCTTTATGATATAAAATAAAGCTGTGTTTGTTTTTTATAAGCCCCGGGGTGAAGGGGCCCATAGAGGACCCAATAGAAAGAGAGCAAAATCGAGTTTTTCGTGAAGTTGAGGTGGTAGTACCAGAACTTGAATTCAAGAGCAAGCTTAATCCTGTGCCTCTGGTTTACTCCTGGTTCTATTACTCTTTCAAGATTCCACAGCAGTTCGTCAACAGTGAGTAAAAATATGTTGTAAATTGCAAAATCTGTAAGCTCACATAATATATTAAACTTTCAGAGTTGTTTGACACCATAAGCGTCCAGAAGCCGAGACGGTATTTCCACCGAAAGCTCCCTCGGGTTCCTGAGATATGGGAATGTGCTTTAGATGACATGGTTTGTGTGTATGAAGCGGAAAAGCAGTTCGACAGAGACAGGTATAAAAATTTTAAATATGTTAAAAAAGTGTTTCGTTGTAGATTATTGTCGTTAATCTCTTGTGTTTTCAAAGTTTGCTAATCAATAGGGATGGGCCAAGCCGAGCCAGAACCCGAGTACTCGGTACCGAGCATCGCCGTTTTTGATGCTCGGTGCTCGGCAGAGCAGTTGCACAAAATGACCCGAGTACTTAATTTGCATATTCATACTAACATGCGAAAATTTTGTTTGAAAGGGTATACAAGAACAAAAATGACTGTTTATTTAAATGCGTTGTGATTGTGAAAAAAATGCGTACTTCATGGGCCTGTAAAGCTTAATACACCGCTTGTGACGTAAGCGACCTTGTAATGCTAAAACTTACGTGTAATAGGGAATGTTTGTGATGTCATAATGCAACCGAGCGTGCTCGGCCGAGCACCGAGCATTAACCTAAGATGCTCGGTGCTCGACCAAACAGAACACTTGGAGTTTTGGCACATCCCTACTAATCAATATACATTTTGCTATAAATTTACTTTTAGCTGTTTAAGTAATATCTTGTTGCTTATTGGGAACTCATGTTCACCAAATACCAAGTTTTAACTAAAGTTGGCATGTTATGTAAACTTGAATTAACAACGTGTAACAAGTGTTAGCTTAACTTAACCTATTGCTGTTGCATTTCCTTTATTCAACATTCCACTTTAAAGCGTTTTTTTGCATAAAAGTAAAAATACAGCCTGCAAAAACTAATTGGTGAAAACTGTTTACAGGAAAGTAGACCAAGAGGTTTTGCGAATTCTCAACAAAAGGGTTCAAGCTTGTCAAGCTCTAAATGGAGAAAACAGTAACATTTATTGTGCTGAAGTAAAGGAGTTGGAAAGGCAGACTGAAAATGCCTGGAGGATCAAATGTAAGTTGTTAATGTATAAATGTTATGATGAGGTATTTGGTTATTACTACACCCCCCCTTGGCAATGTTCAATTTTGAAAAAAAAGAAATTTTACAGTTTGTCAGTTGCTGCAAATAACTTTATTCATTTAGTACCTTTTGGTTCTATTACAGCTTAAATATTGCTCGGTTAATCCAGCCCCATTTGGACCACAAATTTTGTCCAAACTAGGCGATATCTGGATTAACCGATGTTGATTAATAACCCTTACCACATTACAAAACATTTAAACCTCAAGTTTGTTTGAATTAGGCGAAGATCTGGGTTAAATGAATGTGGTTTAAACGGGGTGTACTGTATATTTCTTTTGTATATATAAGGTTTATTTCATATGATTCCGTTGGCAATTTTGTTGTGTTAGAGTTGGCTAAAACAGCAAGTGTTTATCTTGTTTGCATCCTATCAGATATTGATAACTGAGCATACTAAAGTCTAATTCAAGTTTTTGTTTTTTATTAAAATGATGATCTTGAGCCCTAGCAGAACATTGTTGACAAAATAATGGTTTTCAACCTTTTTAGGCATGTAGACTGATCGTATCTTTGAAAAATTTTTTTGGCTTAATGGTCTTAAAAAATTCAAGTTATTAACAGAACAATTGCAGGACATCACTGCAAAAATAAGCGAGTTTAAAACAAACTGTAAAAACAATCTATATCCATAAATTGAAAATTCTAGTCAAAAAACAGTTACGAAAATTTTGTTGGAACAAACATATCGTGGAATAGCAATTTGTGATTTCTCTAAACAATCTAGACTTTAAATGCCATTTGTGTGTTGTTAAATACCGGTGCATTATCTCTCTAGACTAAATGTATGTAATGTCTTAAAAGTTTACACTTTTTTTTCAAAATGTTGAGGGTAAGACAGTGTTTTCTTGGTTATTTTATAATATGTTATCAGTGCTCCCACTCTGTATGTTTACAAATCCCAATAAACATTAGGTGTAAAACAGGATATTGTTGCTTTCTTAGATGGCGACATCGGCACGACCATAAGCGCCAGAAAAGTTCTCAACAAACAAAAAAATCGCTTCATTGAAACCCGCTACCTTGCGTCCAAGAACAAACGTACAGAAACAGAGGACGAACCCTAATAGACAATATTTAAAGAACTATCCTTTCTGTTTCATGTCAGTTTCACTTTTTTCTGAGTGTCCAGTTTTGAAGTTTGCCAAAAATAAACTAGTGTGGTGTAATAATATAGGTACAACTTATTTTTGCTCACAAAAATGTGCACAATTATAAAAGGAAAAATCCAGCAGTGTGGTGCGTTCTAACCGAAAAATTAGTTTGATTCATGAAAGTAGAAAACATTTAAAGTTATCGCATAACGGCTAACGAATATCATCGTCTATAAAAATATATTTTAACTATGAGTGTACAGTAGTGCATATATATAACGTTGACGTAGTGCGCAGTTTTGGTAACAACCGTTTTGGGGCCTTTTAAAACTAAAACTTTTAAGTTATGTTGTTTACTGTCGCTAACTGCTGTTTAACTGGACCACAGATCACTTACTTTCTTTGATTTGTTAAATTCTATCATAAAAGCCGGCTCGCAGTTGGTAATTGTTGCACTGGAGACAACTAATTAAATGACATTTCGGTTTCAAAAATGGTGAAAACGCGCGGCGCCAAAACGTGCCCGCCGGCTATCGGCCACCGTGGCACGATGTGCAATCGGCTTGTACGTTATTTCAGCTTTCTTACTGTCTGACAACGCAAGCGTTTAGTTTAGTGAGGTGTAGATTTAGCTTAAGTTGACGATGAATCCTTCAAATAAAACTATCCTGATTGCCGGTGGAGCTGGCTACATTGGATCTCACACTGTGGTGGAACTTTTGAACGCTGGACACAGGTAAGTTTTAAACTAAACTTACTAGCTTTATTGCTGATGCTTGTACAGTGATACAGTTGAGGCTTTCGTTGAAATTTTAGTGGTTTTAAGGTATATATCAATGTGGTTTCCGATTGTTGTTTGTGTAAAGTAGTTTTTGTATTCCAAACTGCCAAATATCAGCCCCTCTTTGAATTGTGATGTGTTTCTTGACCTTTTGAACTTTAACCTAAAGGGCAACTTGTACTGAATCGCAAGATACGCCACTGTGACAAGTTGGCCTTAAGGTTGTGTATCTTGTAATTCTGATGTTCCATATTTGTGGACACAAAATCTGTGTTTAGATGCGTGTTATTTCATTTTCACATACAGGCCCTAGCACAGATAGCCAAAACGCTCGGTGCAATGCCAAGCAGATAGCAATATGTCTGGTATAATGTCAACTATAGTCAGTTAAAACGTACTGTGTAATGCCAAGTTGGTTATTCCTATTTTATGTTATAGGGTGGTGGTTATAGACAACCTCTCAAACTCACAAAGTAATCCTGACGATTTCGATGATCTTCCCCCTTCTCTATGGAGAGCAAAACAAATCACAGGAAAGGAATGCTTGCATTTCATCAAAGGTAAGAGTGCCCAGAATACTACTTCGTGCTGTTTGGGATAGTCGTCGCATATTGGGACCCGTAAGACCCTTCATATATGTTGATTTATAAGGAAGCTGACGTCATTTTGATGACGAATAGAATGATTTAGGAACTCGTGCTACATTTTTTTCGCAATCTCCCTTCACTATATAACATGCCTTTTTACAGTAAAATAACATAGCGTAAAGATGTATACATACAAAATGGGTTTACGTTTGAAGGTATTTCACGCTTGACCTGCTGAAATGTCTTTTGTGTTACAATACATTAAAATACAAACAAACTCCTTTAAAAGCAATAAGCCCCATTTTCTTGCTTGCCCCAACTCAAAATGTATTAAGGTCACAAGCCCCTTTATCTGCCCTCTATTGTGCAGTACTTGTTCAGATTCAAGGTCAAAAATTGACACTATGAAAACAACATACCCTCTCCCCCCAAAAGTTAGTAACTTCACTGAGCTTACGTTGTTTATTTTTTACTCCCTATAGCGGATATAAACAACAAGGAACAAGTGAACATGGCATTTGACAGATTCAACATCGACACAGTTTTTGACTTCACCGGACGAAAAGCCGTTGGAGAGAGCACCCAGTTGCCTATACTTTACTACAAGTACAATATGAATGGTAAGAAGCATATATCTTATATATTCTGTGTATGTGACTGTGTGTCTTCTATTAAAGTGTACCGCAGTTTACGTAAACGTGTGTTGTGTGCCCGCTGGCTGTCGTAAACACGTTCTGTTAGTCCAAATCCACAGCGTGCTTTTTAAAAGTTCAATATACTTATAACTGAAAACATGAAAATTTTAAAAAGTCGGCGTAGCTGCTTTTTTGGTTTTTCGTGGCACGCAACACTTTTCTGAACTGTAGGTTTTCTGTTTCATCAAGGCAATTTTCAAACCAAAATCAACCTTGTTAGAAAAGTATTTCGATTTAAATAACCAATGTAAAAGAAGTTTAATGTCATGAAAAATACCGCACATTTACAGGAAAACTAACCAACCTTCTTTACTGTGCCAATGACCCCTAATAACGAAGGCCTATTGGTTTGTGTTTTGAACAAGATTAAGTCTTTTATAGGCTACACTGAAATATAGAAAATGCACTTTATGTTGTTGTAAGAAGGATAAAAAAAATGATTAAAGGCTAAAGTGAGAAAATTTCTTGGTAATAATGCCAAAAAACTTTGGTAAGACGTTCTGAATGAAAGCAAAGACTAATATCAGACATAAGATTCTAGAAGCCTTTAAAGTATTTTCGTTGTGCTTCTCAAAATGTTGCCTTTTTGTGTTTAGGCACGATGACCTTACTGAAATGCATGCGAGAACACGACGTGCAAAACTTCGTATTCAGCAGTTCATGTACAGTATACGGTGCCCCGAGTCCCGATAACCTTCCTATTAAGGAGACAGATCCAGTCGGTTGTTGCCAGTGCCCTTATGCCAAGTGCAAGTACTTCACTGAATGCCTGCTGCAAGACTTAGCCCAGGGAGAGCCCGACTACTGGCGGATTATTATTATGAGATACTTTAACCCCGTGGGGGCGCACGAGAGCGGTATGATCGGTGAAGATCCACGAGGCGACCCACAGAATCTGATGCCAAAGTTGGCACAGGTAAAGTTTGTTATTATGGGTCCCCTTCCCTGAAGGGGACACATATTGTTTTTGTCTATATATTTTTTTTCTTTTTTTCTTTCTAACGCAGATTTGTTCCCACGTTTTGGTCAAGAAAGAATGGTTCAAACTTTTTCAAATTTACACACATTACAGATATTGGTCTAAAGATGGTCCATGTGAATTTTGACCCCGTTTGATCCCTCGGTTCACCCACAGGCCCCCAAAACGTGAAATTTTTAGCGCGGATTTGTTCCCACGTTTTGGTCAAGAAAGAATGGTTCAAACTTTTTCAATTTTACACACATTACAGATATTGGTCTAAAGATGGTCTATGTGAATTTTGACCCCGTATGACCCAGAGATTCACCCACAGGCCCCCGAAACGTAAATGTGTCTAACGCTCGTTTGGTCAAGAAAGACACTGTAGGCAGAAGTACCAAGAGAGTAACTCACTGGTTTACGATAGCGGGAGGGCTCAGCTTGACGTCGGACAGACGTTTTACGAGACATCGTTTCAGTGATTAGAAATCAGCTGTTTTGCACAGCAATGCTATGTCGTTTTATTAAGTTATCACTCACATTTTTAGTTTTGGCGAAGGTTTTACACCTATGACGTGAATTAAGCCTAATAACCGTGCTTCGGTTTTGTATATGTCAAGAAAAACTTTGTTAATAAAAGTTAAGATGAAAAAATAAACTTGACTTTTTTGCCAAATAAATGTTTTTTTAAATGCTCGCTGTCAGGTTGGCCGCCGCATGATCACGGGTTACTTAAGGTCAACTAGTCGGTATTACAAACACAGCTCAGAACTTTCTTCATAACGTAGCGTTTTTTTAACAATCAATTTAGGAGTCAATACTCAAGGCATGTATGAATTAGGCTTAACAGTATTGTTGAACACGAATGACGGCGTGCTATTGAAAACGGTGTCAAAAGGTCAAACAGTCGTTTGGCGTGTGCACCCTGAGAGGTTACTACAGGTCAATGGTACTCGTTTTGCGAAACAAAGTTAAATGAAAAACAATTTGTTATGTATACACTTGTAGCAAATTGCTTTTTAATTTAAAGTGTCTGTAACACAACTGTTACAGCTTTCTAGAAAAAAATGTGTTTGAAACCTGACCTTGGACCACAATATCTGGGTCAAAGCAAGAGAATCAATTGAAATTATTTTTTTTGTTCTTTTTTAAAGTTTTTGTAATTATATGACAATAATAGTGCAAAAAGAATACGAACAATTTTTTTTATTGTTGGGTTAATGCTTTCTAAAAATTTGTCCTTAAGAATGTAAAAATCACCGCAACATTTGTTTACCGTAAATCCGCACAAACATGCGTGTGGGGACCCATTAGTTTTTGTTCACAAAAACAATCATATGTGTAGATCAAATGATGTGTATAGTAAATTGGTAAATATCGTATAGAATATATAAAATGGAAGTATATCAGAAAGCCACTCTTCTAGTTATTGATATTTCACCTTTTAGTAGGTTTATTGCTTGTGCGGCGTTTAATCACTTTTTTGTGTTGTATATGGGTTGAACCAGTGTTTATCAAAGTTTTAAAATACCCATAACTTAAGGGCGCTATTTATAGTAGGCTAATTTGGAAAAATTAGTCATTAATTTGAAAAATCTTATTGTAGAAACTTTAAACCAATTTTGAACCAATGGGTTTTGGTGGAGTTTTTGTTTTTTCCCTTTTGTTGCGAAACACTTTGAACGTTTAGGTTTAGGGGTATATAATCACCACAGCATGGACCAAACCAAAATTCACCAAAATTAATGACTATGTGCCAATCGTAGCTCCAAATTTATGTTGTGCCCTAAAACCTAGTAGCGCCCTTTGTTACCACTGACAAATAGACTCAATTTTGTATCAGCGTGTACACCAGCGCAAAGTAAAATGTTGAAAAACACCTGACGCTTTTCGGTTTAGTTCGCAAACCGGGTTTTTAGCAATTAGGTCATTGAACCTGTGCTTTGCACTTCATTTAGGTTTAGTAGGTTCCAACGTTGGGTACCTTTTACCGAGTTGTTGGTTGTTTTAATGCAATCCATCTGGTAATAGTTAACTTACTACGAAATAATTTGTTTTCAACATCCAGGTTGCTGTTGGGAAGCGTCCAATCCTTAACATATACGGTGAGGATTATGAAACGAAGGACGGAAGCCCAATACGTGATTATATTCACGTTGTAGATGTTGCCAAAGCTCACAGAAAAACTATCAAAAAATTTCAGGTAAAGCAACAGTTGTGAGTTTATTTTAATAATTTTTTTGCACGAAACAGGTTTTGTTTGGATGAAACTCAGTAAGAATTTCTTTTACCAATTTATCAAGATATTCGTCATATATTGCGCAAGGCAAAGTTGTCTGTGGCCTTGAAACTGTCACTTACCAGTCATACCGGTTAGTCTTCTTTCTCAGGTGATAAAAATCACCAGAATTTTCAGTTGCAGCTGTTAACGGTTTGACATACCGTGATATTTCGGCAACGTTTTGGGGCATTTTGAGCTGCATGTTTGCTTAAGTATAGTTGTTAGTCAGTTTCTTGAGTTTTCAAAAATGCCGAGCGCCCTACCTGCACCTAGCTCATACCATTCTCAGTTAGCCTAATGTAAGTCTGTGCAGGATCAAAACTTATAAGCTTAACATTTCTCTTTCATTACAGGACATACGCGGCACAGAAGTTTACAACATTGGAACTGGTGAAGGAAAAACAGCCTGGGACATGGTTAAAGCTTTCGAAATTGCTTGTGGAAAGCCTATAGCGTTTCAAATGTGTGGCAGACGACCTGGTGATGTGCCAAAGATATACTGTGATCCGAGCAAAGCCGAAAAGGACCTTGGCTGGAGAGCAGAACGGTCACACACACAAATGTGCGCTGACCTGTGGAGATTCTACACTTTAAATCCGAACGGTTATCAAGATGCTAGCGTGCTGCGCGAATCTGGTCTTAATATCGAGTATTAGCGACAAGCTGCTGTGTTTAACAACTGTGTACAACCTTTAGTTCTTACTTGAAAAGTTGACGTTACAACCACTCCGAATCATAGCTTGCAATATTGGCATGCGAACAGTTTGTGTAGCTTTGTGTATTCGTGACAAATACTCGACTGAAATGACTGTGGAACATAAACCCGTGAATAAATAAACATTGAAAAAAAACATTGATATTTTTCAATGCCCATCACTTTAGTAAGGGTTATGTTACCAAACAAACACCCAAAACGGGATATTTATTTACTTTTATTGCAGACAACCCCTTGTTGCCTTTGCAAATGCATTGCACAAGTCCCGGGATTACCCAACACCAAAACCACAGTTTCGCTCCCAGAAGCTATGTTCCCTTTTGGGCGTTATGACGTGTGTGTTTGTTTGGTAACCAACCAGGGCGCTTGCTTTGTGACGTGTATTCTACGTACGCCCTATGCCCAACTCAACAATGTCACCTTCAAATAGAATCACATTGTTTTTCATCGCTGCCTGCCGATCCAGGACGAAGTTTGTACTTTGATGTAGCATTGTCTTTTGCATTCGTACAAAATAATAAACTGAATGATTTTATTGTTGCAGAATGGCTTTGTTGTTTAGGTTATATGTGTAACTGTAGCAAATAGTTGTATCAAACAACACACATTAAAACAAAAGCAATGGCTTAGAGTTCAGAAATGTCAAATTGTATCAAACTTCGAAATAATGTTTAAAAACTACTTTTGTAATGCCATACTTTTATTTGTACAAACTCAGATTTTGATGAATAAGTTTTTTTTTAAATAATTAAATTACTTCTGTCAGTTGATGCAAAAAGTATTGTGATGGCTGACAACCAGGAAAATGCACATCATGCTGAGGTATGAACTGTGTGATTTTAAAATAACTTTTTGTGTGGTAAAAACGTTTTTACATCAGACCTGCATTTGCATATAGCCTACATAACAGACTTTAAAACTTCAGGGAACACCTCATATTGAAAGTGTTGGTCATCTGCACATTGGTGATGTGCATGATCACCATCATGTCTATTATCCAGAACAGGTCACTTCCACAATGTTTCCCAACCATCAGTTTGGTAAGTGGGGATTGTAGTATAATTAATTTGCAGCAGAAAAATAAGTGTCTCTTTCTGGACTCCTTTAGTTTACATAGAATGTGCTTTTAGTACTTTTCTTAAGCTGATCAAACAGAAATACTGCATTTTGCACCCTGTATCACTTAAATCGGTTAACAATGTCTGAATTGGATTAAATTTAGATGTTTGTTTATTTGCCATTTACAAGTGTAGATTATTGTGTTTCACCCTGTAGTACCACACTAGTCCCTTGAATAGGTTAATTTTTTCAAACAATGTCCAAATTGAGAAAAATTTGGACAGTTTGTACTTTGCATAGCATGATTATTTAAATCATGGTACCAATCACTGTGTTTGACCTTATAACACCAAACTTTCTCTTTGTTGTCTCTGGAAATGCATTATTTTACCATTTTGCATGTTTGGGAACCCATAAGTTTGGCTGCAGAAACAAACTAACGTTATAAAAAAACAATATGGGACCCATAAAAAAGCAAAGAATAGGTCATAGTTTATCTGCATTGGCAAAAGCTAATTTATGTGCAATGTGCTAAGCCGCCCTTCTAGTATAATTTAATTTTTTGCAGAGTTTGGCATAAAACAGGAACAGAAGGAAGTTGTAAAAGCTAGCATTGGGATGTCCCCAGCAGCAGATCTTGGCCATCCTGTGTGTCCAGTTCAACTTCAAATCACTCAAAACATTCAGGCCTGTCCAGAAGAAACCGGATATATAAATGAAACCAATCGAAAAATTAGACTTTTAGAGCACACACATCAATCTGTGGGTGACATAAATATGAAAGATCTTTTTAAAAAATCCAGGGAAAAGGCAACAGCTGAATCACAACAAAAATGTGATAATGAGGCTAGCAAGCAAAAATATGTTGAAAAACATGGTAATGTTGTTGGTGTAACAGGAATTGTGGGGGTCGGCAAAACGACTCTCACAAAAATGATGTTAGAACAGATTTTAGATGGCCGTATTATTCCAGATGCATCTTATGTATTTTACCTCATACTTAGAGAGATTGACTTTGATCAAAAAACTACTTTGTTTGATCTCTTGTTTTCTTCAATCCCTGAAATGCTTGGGTTAGATTGTAAGCAAAAAAATCAAGTTATGTTAAAAATTCAAAAGGACCCAAATGTTGTAATTTTTATTGATGGCCTTGATGATGTAGACTCCTCTGACTTGTCCAAAAAGTTTCCAACTATCACTCTTCTTCAAAAATCTCAGCCCATGTCTCTCATTGTTAATTTGATCAGTGGCACATTGCTTCCACTTGCTTTCAAACTTGTCACTTCACGTCCACGGCAGTTGATTAATATGCATGTTGACCACAGACCAAACTTTGTAGTTGAAATTTTAGGTCTTGATGAAGCATCACAAGATCAACTTGGCCAACAGATTTGTGGTGACAATTTTCAACAAGTGAAAAAAAAGTTGCATCAAAGTCCACAGCTTCTTGAAAACTGCACTATTCCTGTCAACTTCATCTTAATTCTTATTTATCTGACTGAAAATCCACAAACCCAATCTGGATTAATTGCCATTACTGATGTTTTTATTTCTGTTCTGAATAAGTACATTAGATCATCTCACTTGGCCACAGATGATATTGGCATAAAAAACCTTATTGACTTAGCTTGGGAAGGTTTTCTTCAGAACAAGTTCATGTTCTCTGAAGAGGACTTAACTGAGGCAGGTTTGACTCATTCTATGTTGCAGGCATTTATCAACACTTCAATTGCTAGGTCAACACACATGAAGATGCCTATTCTTCGCCGAGACAAAAAAAGTTTTTTTACACATCGTACTTGGCAGGAACTTTTGGTTGCTGTTAAACTGGTTCTAATGATGCCTGGCTCTGAGTTTAAAAATTATGTGTCACTTTTCTTAAATCCACAATGGGAAAATGTAACCAAATTTGTTTTCGGACTATGTCATCATAACACTCATGAAAAAGCAAAACAATTACTTCCAAATACTAACTATGCAGGTGGTTTGTCTTCAAAACGCCTTTTTCTTGCAGCGCACATCGATTCTACAATGAATAACATTAACAATCAGATAAATTTGTTTGCCAGTGGTCAGGACATAGCTGTGTCAAGCTTTTGGCTCCAGGCTATTCTTCCCCAATTTTTTCACCTTTGTGGCTGTGTAAAGGAACTTCATGACCAGGAAATAACAAAGTTCGTTGCTTGTCAGTTGCCAAAAAGTTTGAGTCTTTTTGGATTTTTGTTTCCAAGTGATGTGTCAAACATGTTTTTTGTTATTGAGAGCCTTGGCCAGCCATTTGCATTCAACTATGTGTCTGGAACTTTTGTTGGGGATTCTTTGGCCAGCTTTGCAAGTTATATAAATGCTACAAAGTCTAAGGTAAATGGTATGTAGGATTTAGTAAACTATTTTAGAACTTTATTTACTTTCATAAAGGGCAACTTTAACACATTGTGGTTGATTTATTTCTAAACAAAAGCTTGAGCCAAACATCACAAGACAAATTTTCTCCGAGCATATTTATCTTATATTTATATAATACTTTTTTGTGTAAGGTTTGACAGAGTGCTGTGGTGGGATCTGAAGTGTATCAAGCTTCTATTTTGTTGCCATTGTTTCCAGGACCAAATTGTTGCTGTTTTGTAATTTATTTTTCTTTATCATGTAGAATTTTTAGGCAAAAGCTGATGTTTTTGATGGTTCCCCTTCCCTGAAGGGGACACATGTTGATTTTACTCGATTTGTTTCTCTTTTTTTTTCTGAAGTTTGTCCACCCTCATTTGCCATAAAATGTTTTTTGGATTTGGATGAAATTTTCACAGACAGTAGATATAGTTATGTAGATGTGCCACTTGTTTCGCTTGACTCAATAGCCCCAGTATTTACCTCACTAGCCCCCAAAGTCTGTAACACTGTTGCAGTGCAACACAAACAAAAGGTTTCTGTGGTGTTACAAGGGCAACCAGACATATGACACTTGTGTTTGTAGATTGGTTGGTGAATGTGTTTGCAGATAATGGCCGTGTGTGTGTGTGTGTGTGTGTTATTAGCTTTATGACATCAGAAGCCAAAACGCTTCTAGTGGTCAAAATTTTAAAAATTGGCCGATTGGAACAAAATTTTACATGTTGTCTAAATTGGATCATTGTGATTTGATATATATTAGTTTGGGTGTAGAACCCCATCAGTTACATCACTAGCCCCCTAAAATGGGTGAATTTTTTAAACATTGTCGGAATTGGCTGCAATTTGGATAGCGTGTAGAATGTGCCATTTATAGATGTCTATTGGTGTGTTAAACCCTATAGCCCCAATGTTTACCCCACTAGCCCCCTAAAATGGGTGAATTTTTTTAACAGTCCCGAAATCAGCTGAAATTTGGATAGCTTGTAGAATTTACTGTTCATAGGAGCTGATTCTTGTTAAACATTGTAGGCCCAATAATTACCCCACTACCGTATTTACTCGATTGTAAGTCGCCCTCGATTATAAGCCGCCCTCGATTGTAAGCTGCATGTTGAGGTGTTAAAAAAATAATGTAACCGCCCTCAATTGTAAGCCGCCCGCTGGAATTTTTGATACTATTGCTTCTTAATACTTCTTTCTGTTGTTACATAGCACAACTATTTACCCATATTTGTTAGTTACGTTGGTAACTGTACCCAACAGAACGTATATCGACGTATAATCTGTACACGCATACAAGTTTTGAACCCCAAATAAGTTAAAAATGTTGGAGTGTAGAAATAATATCGGTATGAAATTAAAATGTAAGTCGCCCTCGATTATAAGCCGCACAAACGGCAGCTATAAAACAATATAAGTCGCGGCTTACAATCGAGTAAATACGGTAGCCCCCTAAAATGGGTGACTTTTTTTAACTGTGTCAGAATCGGCTGAAATTTGGATAGCTTGTAGAATATGCCTTTTTTGTTGCTGATTGTTGTGTTTTTCAATGTAGCCACACCATTTACCCCACTAGCCCCCTAAAATGGGTGAATTTTTAAACAGTTTCAGAATTGAATGAAATTTGGACAGCTTGTAGAATTTGCTATTTGAAGGTATTGATTGGTGTGTTTTACTTTATTGTGCCACTATTTACCTCTTTTTTACAAAAATGAACATTCAATAGGACAAACTTAACAATGTCTGAATTGAATTAAATTTGCATAGTTTGTACTTTTAATAGCATGATTATTTACGCCCAGTGTTAATCACTGTTTTTTTTTCAACACCAAAAGTAATGGTGGTTATCTCTTGAAATGCATTGTTTTAACTTTGCATGTTTGGGGGACCCATGAGTTTCTGTCTGCAGAAACAACTAAGATTATAAAACACAATAGGTAATATGGTACCCAAATATAATATAAGTGTAGGGAATATATTAACATTTCAAAATAGGTTATAGTGCATATGCAATGGCAAAATGGACTAAGCACCCCTTGTTTTTTTTTACTAAAACCTGTTTGTATTGTCATCAAGCAAAACAATACTTACTTAAAATGCATAGATTTTTTATCATAATGGCTACATTACTCATGACAAATAAACACACTGGAGACACAAGGGTTTGTAGTATCAAAAGTTGACACCAAGATCAAACATGTGTGTAATAAAACCATAATTTCACAATGGTTTGGAGTTCAGCTAAAAACCGAAAAAAACTTTCTGATTTTTTTGGATCGTTTAAAAACTCTGACATTTTGAAACAGTTGATTTTATAGGTCTATCACAAATGTTAATCTTGTCACCAGATTTTCCTGCTTAGTCCAATTTGCAACCATCCATTGTTAAATGATGAAGCCAAGGCTTTGGCAAGTTGCATAAAGCAGATTAGTATGATAGATTTGCCACCACAATCTGAACCATTGTTGCAGGAGATTCAGAGAAAACTTGCAACTACTAACCAAACTGTAAGTTGTTCATTGAACACACCTGCATTGTACTAAATCTCTTAATATTTTTCCTTTGTTCATTAGCTAAGTTGTCTCAGTGTAGGACATAGAGTCATCTCAGAGAATGAGTTTGATTTGATCTGCCGATGTATTCACGGTGTTAAACACTTGATACTAAAAGATGGTGGTGTAAACATCAACAAAGCCCAGAAACTGAGCAGGAAAATGATCCAAAGTGATACTTTGGTATGTCTAGAACTGTGTTTTTACTATGACACTATAAAGTGGAAATGTATTTTAGTTGATTATTGATTTTACGTAATTGCTTTTCTCTAGTTTATGAGTTGATGTTATGACAATTAATGCTTCTTTTACATTTCTATAGACTGCAATAGACTTGAGCTTAAATCCTATAGGTGATCAAGGAGCACAAAAGGTGTGTCTGGCTTTTCATGATATCACTTATATCAATTTTTCCGGATGCATTTTGACAGATAAAGCAACTGAAGCTATTGCAAAAGGCTTTAAAGATTCAAAAAATAAAGTAAGAGTACTTCTGGCAAGACACAGCAATATTAATGTGTATTTTGTGGTGAGCTTTTCAATAATTCACTTAATGATTAACAGGAGTTTGCTGAGCTTCATCTTTGCAACAACAAAATTGGGAATGATGGTGTTCAACAGTTGGCTGAATCCATCCCAAAACTTCATTTTTTGGATTTGAACACCAACACACTGACATGTGTCACACCAATAACTAAAACATTGTTAACCATCACATTCATGGTTTGTTTTAACTACATGTACTCTATATTTACTACCTTGTATGTTAGCTGACAATACAAACATTTCACTTATTGATTAGGAAAACAAATGTTAAGTTAGGTTTGCTTAACAAAAAAAGAGACAATACAAAAGAAGTCTCAATGTTGACGTTTTTATATGTAAAACAGCAACCCTTTGCAAAAAATGAAACATTGTGTTGCAGTACATTGCAAAAGCATACAGTGCATTTAATCGACAAAACAATGGTTTGAATATATATATTAATAAAAGCGTTATGTGTTTGTTTTTGTTTCAGCACAAAAAAATAACAGTTGTATGCCTTTCCTTCATTGAAACTCTATAACTACCACATTTTTAGTTTTCTTTTTTGAACTTGTCTAACAACAATTTGGGAGATAGGGGAGCTGATGATCTTGCTGAATGCATTCATGTGATTAAAATGCTTTTTTTGGAAAACTGCGGATTTACTAAATTTGGGGCTAAAAACCTTGCAGAAAAGGTTTTGATCATGAAAAACCCGGTATGTTCAACATAATTTCTCATAATTTTATATTTTACTGCATTTTGGTGTATTGTGTTTTATTGCTACCTTTATACTGCTTTTTTTGCTGCAAATGACACCTTCCTGAGTTGTAAATAAGTTGAACTTTGTACCAACGGGTAGTAAATTGGTGATGTCAAAGTCATGTTGCTTGCTGATCATGAAAGTTACTGTCGTTTTGGACTTTGTATGGTTTGCTAACTGATCGAAGCTCTGCCTTGGGTTTAAACTTTAAAGTGTGCCATTTTTATAAGGATGTTTGGTGCCATTTTTATGAAGTTAAAAGTGTGCCATTTTTATGAGGACTTTTACTTTGATTAAACATTATTTTGAAATGTCACCCTACCTTTAATCAAAGTTCACAAATAGTTCTCATGTGTTGTAGTAAGCACCAAAACATGGTCAATATTAACTGCTTCGTTTCTTGTCAGTGTTTGATACCAATGAAAGAAAACATTGAGAATAATGTAAACACCCCAATAAAAAAATTGTTACATTTTTAATTAGATGCAACTACTTGCTCTTGGTGGAAACAAGATAGAAGATGATGGTGCCCGTTGCTTTATCCCATGCTTTAAGAACATTGAATGTTTGGAGCTGAATAACTGTGATGTCTCACAGAGTTGTGGTTATGAAATGTCATATCTTTTGCAACACAATGGTTTTCCAGTAAGTAAGAATTTTCATAGATTGAGTGAAAAAAATGTTTGCATAACATTCAGTTTGTTTATCAGTTTCTTTGTCTGGTAATGGACTTCTGAATTGGTACTTATTTAATACACCCCTGAAAACTATATCTGATCAAATGTGAGTGTAATAAAGTCTGAAAATTGACTAGAAAAAGACAGATTTTAGAACTAAACTGCCATCAACCTGTACTGTTATGTTTGTTTTAGCTGATGCGTCTCCAATCACCTTATTTGGTTCAAATTTTGCCTACTGGACCCTTATTTACCACAAACGGAATCCCAACAGATCCTCCTGCAGTCTGGCCACCAGTAACTGAAATGGCAACAAGCAGCGGAGAAGAGTAAATTAGAAACATATACATATTACCAAAAAAGATGACACAATCATTCCCCTATTTGTTACAAATTTAATTCTATTGGTAACATTCATTGAGTGAATTTTGCATTCTGTTATTTCAATGAACCAAAATCACTAAATATTTGTTGGTGTCTGCTGCTACATAGTTACCGTAAATTTAACCTGGTAGTACATAATAACTATTTTTAAATGATAAGGATTTTACTTGTTATCAAGCAAAAATGCAAAAAAGAGGGCCATTGAGTGTACATAAACTGTCATTTTGTCTTTTTTACTGTTAATTTTTGAAAAGATGGTATGTTCTCCAAATAGTACATTTATTATGATTGTTTTAAACTATTTAAAAATAGCCCACAATCAGACTCAGTACATTATTAGCTGTTTATATCATTGTATTTTTAAGTATTTGTAGGCATAATGATGTTTTTATAACAACAGATAAAAGTAAATTATGGAATTAGGTGTAGTTGAGGTTATTTTGTTGTTTCTTGCACATATAATTCAATTGTTTCTTGCACATGTAATACTTTTTGGTTCACTTGATCTATATTTATCTTTAAAATATGTCATTTCAGTGCACTTTCATATCTCTTATGTCTTAGATCAGGGGTTCCCAACCTGAGGTACGCGTACCACTAGTGGTATTCGAAGGTTTTTTCAGGTGGTACGCGAGTAGCTTCCGTTTTTTTTTTACAACAAACCTGGATTCACAACTTTATATTTTGTTACTGTGGTTTTGTTGACCAAATGGTGGACAGTAAACAAAAATCTAATTCAATTTAGTTGTGGTGCTTTAGTGTTATTTTAGTAGGTCACTATTATTCTTCTGAATATAATTTGATTCGATCAAATTAGTTGTTCTGCAAGAAGTGGTACGCGTGGCAGTACAGAGCGTCCAAGTGGTACGATATCGTAAAAAGGTTGGGAACCCCTGTCTTAGATGCTATTTTTCTTCATATTGTGTAAAAAGTATAGGTTTTGCTTCATTAGTGCGAAATGTTTAAACTTTTGATCTTGGAGAAGAAATTATATCATAAAACTCCTTTGGTAGAAAACATCCTTTATATTGAGTTTTTTCATATGAGACAACTTTTAACAAAATAAATCCAAAACTTTTGACGAAGTAAAAACGTTGAAGCATGACGATACGTTTTTAAATGCTGCATACATGGAACAAAATTGTGAGGTTTAATTTGATAGTTTTACACCAGGGATCGGCAAACCCTGGCACGCGTGCGAAGGTTGGCACGCGAGGTGGTTTTTCATGGCACGCCAAACGATTTGCGCGTTTATATTGAATTAACAATTTAAGCTGTTACACTGCTTGTTTATAGTTTTTATTATGCTATTGTTTTAAAATTCAGCCTTACATACACAAAACAATCTGCTTTCTCTTTATTATTGATATCTGCTGGCACGAACCACTATTATTAAGAAAAACGTTAACACATGGAAATAACAAGTAAATGGTCTTTAACACATGGAAATAACAAGTAAATTGGAACGCGTCGCCGTTGCCCATCCCTGGTTTACACCCTAAACCCGAACAGCTACCGAGGTGCTATCGTGCTCCGCAAATCGGGTCTTAGTATTGAGTATTACCGAAAGCTGCTTAACAAATGAATATTCATACAAATATGAAAACGATTTTAAAGCTTATCTGTGTACAGTAGAAACAGTTGAATTTACAACCATTTCAGATGATTGGGCCATATTATTTCCGAACGTACGTAAAATGTGCAGTTAGTAAAACTTTGCTGGTTCGTATAAACGTGTTATTGAAGAAAAATAAATTTGGCGGCAAAAACACAACCGATTTCTACGAGTTCCTAGCATTGCAGAGTGCCCGTCAACGTTTTCCAGATGTGTTGCATAAATTGCGGGGATTCCCCTACAACAAAGCCACAGTTTTGTTCGTAATTTGTAGAAAGTATTTTTGTACAACGACCATATCTTGACGCCCCCTATAAAAATCGCCTCGCGGGCTAAGTTTGCGGAGACAGCGCTAGGGCATGTAAACTATGCGGCCCACGCGAATTATTGTTAAAGTTATCCGGCCCGCAGGGAAAAAAGTTTAGCCACCCCTGAATTAGAACATCATAATTCTAAAACAAGCAGTTTGTTCTAAGCAAAAACGTATCGACAGTTCCTTTGTCATCGTCAGGTAAGAATCTGTTGAAACGTTGTGATATTTTACACCTTAATACTGACTTGTATCTTTTTACAGAGAATATTTAGAATCGTACATTGTGTACCTAAAACAGTTGATAATTGGTTTGGTTTCTTATGACAACAATTGTGAAATAAAAATCTGGAATTTCTGATTTCCTAATTTCTAACTCAACCAGGCAAAATGAAGGCACTTTGCGCTGTGATCACATGGTTAATGCTGCTGCTTTGTGTTTGGGGCACTCAAGCAACCGTCTTTTGTAAATCCGATGTCCTTCCAGCAATGCGTAAGTCAGTTCACATTGTTTGTAAATCTTTAGAAACCGGTTGCAGTTTTAACCGCTTTAAAATATTTGCAAAACAGGCGGAGATTGGCTGTGTCATCCTGATTGGATAATCGATTCGTCCAATCAGCACGGAGTGGAAAACTTGATGGATGGCAACAAAAGTACAAATTGGATTGGAACAAGCTCTGGGTAAGCAAAACTTAAATCACTTTTTCCAATTTCAGTATTTACCTGTCGCATGATCGTCGCTTGGGGAGGGGTCGTCACAACTAAGAAAAAAATGTGTATTTGTATGTTCAATGCAGCATAACCTTTTCCGAAATACTACTTTGTTGTCGTTAGGGGTAGTTGTCGCATGTTGGGACTCGTAAGACCCTTAGTGAATGTTGCTTACTAGGTTACGTCTGGATTTACAAGGAAGCTGATGTCATTTTTATGACGAATAGAATGATTTAGGAAGACGTCGTTTATTTTTTTCCGCAAGTTTCTCTGTACAATATAACAAGCTTATTTACAGTAAAAAACGAAGTGTAAGGAAGTATGGGTATAACAGTTGTTTATATTTAACACATTTTTTCTCTTGACCTGGTAATACTTTTGGTTAACTTACAAAACAGTGCCAAAATACAAAAAATACAAACTCGTCATAGCAATACTAAGCCATATTTTCTTTCGACAATGCGTGATGCTCCAACCCAAATTGTATTATGGTCACGAACCCCTTTTTTTACTCTATTTTTTTCCAATTCGAGATCATGCAAGACACAGCAAAACTTGACCTCAAAAAACAGCTTTTCTTTAAAACCTGTTTATGTCACTGAGCTTACGTTGATTTTTTTTATTCCCCTTTTTTATTACTTTACTACAAGTACAATATGAATGGTAAGAAGCCCATTTGTTGTATATTCTGTGTATGTGACTGCGTACCTTCTAGTAAAGTGTACCGCAGTTTACGTAAACGCGTGTTGTGTGCCCGCTGGCTGTCGTAAAGAACGTTCTGTTAGTCCTAATTCACAGTTTGGTTCGTAAAAGTTCAATATGCTTGTTACTGAAAACACAAAAAGTTCAAAAAGTCAGCGTTTTTTTTTTCGTGGCACGCAACACTTTTCTGAACTGTAGGTTTTCTGTTTCATCAAGGCAATTTTCAAACCAAAATCAACCTTGTTGGAAAAGTATTTCGATTTCAATAACCAATGTAAAAGAAGTTTAATGTCATGAAAAATGCCGCACATTTACAGGAAACTAACCAACCTAATGTGTCAATAAGCCCTAATAACGAAGGCCTATTGGTTTGTGTTTTGAACAAGAGTAAGTCTTTTATACTCTTAAATATAGAAAGAAATGCACTTTAAGTTGTTGTAAGCAGGATAAAAAAAGGATTACAGGCTAAAGTGAGAAAATTTCTTTGTAATAATGCCAAAAAACTTTGGTAAGACGTTCTGAATGAAGGCAAAGACTAATATCAGACATAAGATTCTAGCCTTTAAAGTATTTTCGTTGTGTTTCTCAAAATGTTGCCGTTTTGTTTTTAGGCACGATGACCTTACTAAAATGCATGCGAGAGCACGATGTGCAAAACTTCGTATTCAGCAGTTCATGTACAGTATACGGTGCCCCGAGTCCCGATAACCTTCCTATTAAGGAGACAGACCCAGTCGGTTGTTGCCAGTGTCCTTATGCCAAGTGCAAGTACTTCACCGAATGCCTGCTTCAAGACTTAGCCCAGGGAGAGCCCAACTACTGGCGGATTATTATCATGAGATACTTTAACCCCGTGGGGACGCACGAGAGCGGTATGATAGGTGAAGATCCACGAGGTGACCCACAGAATCTGATGCCAAAGTTGGCGCAGGTAAACGTTTTGTTGTTATTGGTATTTAACCTTGTTGCCGGTGAATCGTTAAATCACTTTTTTGTATCTGTTTATGGTAGTAGTTCTCAAACTGTGCGTCGCGACGCCCTGGTGCATCGTTTCAATTTTCCAAGGGCGTCGCAGAATAGTTCCGTTTCGTGGCTTTTCATTATTGTTTAAAAAAAATAGTAAGTTTCCTCATTAACTTTTATTTGCTGGTGCGTCGCAAGTCCAGAAAACTTTTCCAGAGGCGTCGCAACAAAAAAAAAGTTTTAGAACCACTGGTTTATGGGTTAGAGTTAGATCAGTGTTTTAACTTTTTTACCCCACTGTGCACATATCAAATAATCAGAATTTCGAGGGCGCGGCATTGAAAGTAATATAAAAAATCGTTCATCAACTTTGAGGATCAAACCATAGAAACTGTATTTTTCGTTATCTTTGGGTACACTGTTTAAAAACCACTGGGTTGGACAAAGACATGGTAGATTTTTGGTTTTCTCTTGCTGTGAAACAATTTAAACTGTTTGCAGTTTATTACCACTACAGCTTTGACCGAAACTAAGGACTTTGTATCAAGCATAAGTTTAAAATCAGATTGTGCTGAAAAACGAAGTAGCGCTTGCACTCATTGTAACCAATCACAAAATTAATCAATTCTTGTAGCTGCATGAAAAGCAAAGCAGGTAAAATTATGGAAAATGCCTGATGCTCTTCGGTTTAGTTTGCATCCTATTTCAATGGCGTTTTTCCGCAATTAGTTTAACATTAATCAAATATTATACTTGTGATGTGCACTGGTTTTAGGTTTTTTAGGTTCAATGTTGGCCAAATTTCCGAGTTGGTGGTTTTTTTATTGGAAACTCACCACGAAATGTTTTGTTCAATATCCAGGTTGCTGTTGGGAAGCGTCCCATCCTTAACATATACGGTGAAGATTATGAAACCAAGGACGGAAGCCCAATACGCGATTATATTCGCGTCGTGGATGTTGCTAAAGCTCACAGAAAAACTATCAAAAAATTCCAGGTAAAGCAACAGTTATTTCAGCAAAATTTTGACAGATTTCGTTTGAACGGAACTCAATAAGAAATTCTATTACCAATTTGACAAGATATTTATCATATATTGCGCAAGGCAAAGGTGTCTGTGGCCTTGAAACTGTCACTTACCGGTTATATCGGCCAATCTTCTTTCTCAGGTGATAAAATTCACTAAAATTTTCAGTTGAAGCTGTTAACAGTTTAACTTATCGTGACATTTCGGCAACGTTTTTGGGCATTTTGAACTGTATGTAAGCTATTGCTGTCATAATATCAAGTTTATAGAGATCTTCTGGCAATTGTATTTTATCCCGACGTTTCGACGTCCTATACAGGTCGCCTTCATCAGGGTAAATAACACTAAATGCACGTAGTACAGTGCACGATAAACAAAAGAAACAGAATTAAACGCGTCATAACGCAACGAAAACACTGCGCAAAAAGGAATGATTGGGCCTCTGCTTGCGTTTAATTTTTTTTAAATTTGTTTATGGTGCACTGTACTACGCGCATTCAGTGTTATTTACCCTGATGAAGGCGACCTGTATATAGGACGTCGAAACGTCGGAATAAAAATACAATTGCCAGAAGAGCTCTATAAACTTGACTTTTGAACTGTATATTTGCCAAAATATAGTTGTTTGTCAGTTTCTTGAGTTTTCAAAAATGCGAGTCGTTTTTACACCTAACTCATACCATTCTCAGTTAGCCTATAATACAAGTTGGTGCAGGAGGATCAAAAAGCCTAACATTCTCTTTCATAACAGGACATACGCGGCACAGAAGTTTACAACATTGGTACGGGTGAAGGCAAGACAGCCTGGGACATGGTTAAAGCCTTCGAAGTCGCTTGTGGAAAGCCTATAGCGTTTCAAATGTGTGGCAGGCGACCTGGTGATGTGCCGAAGATATACTGTGATCCGAGCAAAGCCGAAAAGGACCTTGGGTGGAGAGCAGAAAGGTCACACACACAAATGTGCGCTGACCTGTGGAGATTTTACACCTTAAACCCGAACGGCTATCGAATCTGGTCTTAATATCGAGTATTAGCGACAAGCTGCTGTGTTAAACAACTGTGTACAACCTTTTAGTTCTTATTTGAAAAATTGATGTTGCAACCACTCCGAATAATTGGACTGCAGCAATAGAGTACGATATTTATTTGAATTCCACCATTTGTGGAGCTTTGTGAATTCGTTTAAGGTTGACAATATAGCTTGACTGCAGTGGAAAATGAAACTATAAAACTATGATTGAACGATACAAATTATGTTATAACGCCTATGTCACTTTGTAGACCAAAACTATTTGCTGTATAACTGATGTCTGCTAGATAGATTGCTATAATTGCCGATTGTCCTTTAAAGTCTTTGCAAACTTGTGTCTTCCGGACAACAAATAACCCTTTCGCGCATGGTGACACTCGATTGTCTTTTGTTTAGTATCAAGTCTGGTCTTTTTTGTTGTATCTATCCGACTTACGCACAGACGCTATTGTACTTTACAGCACAACGCCGCCAAGCGACTTATTTGTACGGTGTAGCATTCTATTTGTGGTCGTCACCTTTTAATCAGTGAAGCTTTTTATTGCAGGCATACCCAAAAGCCAATGTGTAATGCATAATTTAAAACACAAAATGGAAAAGCGAAAATTAGTGCCCCAAAACTTTTTTTTGCTACTGACTACAGTTCAGGTTCGATTTTTTAACTTTATTCACAGTTTGAATAAAACGTTTTGCTTTTAATTCTGAATTGTTTATGACGTCACCATTGATCTTGTTATGCATTGTTTTACCTGTTTATTTTAAAAAAATCATGGAACCGGATAGTTGCCCATAATTTTCCTGAAATTTGTAACATCACCTTTTGGCCAAATGCCAATATTGACGAAATACGCAAATTTTAACATAATATCGGAAAACTATCCGGTTCCATGATTTTCTTTAAATTTGCAAAGGCCCCGGATAATTTTTAAATATTGTATTGGAGGGTATTTCGTCAGTATTAGTATTCGGCCAAGCGGTTCCTTACCGGGTAAGGCTTACCCGATCATCCATGACGCTCTCTCGTTTCCATTTTCTTTTTTCCTTTCCATTCTGGCAGAATGTCAATGGTTTCATACCGACAGTTGCTTTTGTCATCGTCAGGTGAGAAACTGTCGAAACGTTGTTATGTTTTATACCTTAATACTGACTTGTATCTTTTTGCTCGGAATATTAAGAACCATGTATTGGTACCTTGGAAGAGAGTTGATAAATTGGTTTGGTTTGATTTCTTATGACAGCAATACTAAAACAAAAAAGGGAATTCTGATTTTAACTTCCAACTTACCCAGGGAATATGAAGGCATTTTGCCCCACAACCGTGTGGTTAATTCTGCTGCTTTGTGTTTGGGACACTCAAGCAACCGTCTTTTGCAAATCTGATGTCCTTCCAACATTGCGTAAGTCAGTTCACAATGTATGCGTATGGTTAGAAACCAGTTGTAGTTTTAATCGGCTTTAAAAAAATTGCGAAACAGGCGGAGATTGGCTGTGTCATCCTGATTGGATAATCGATTCATCCAATCAGCACGAAGTGGAAAACTTGATGGATGGCAACAAAAGTACAAATTGGGTTGGAACAAGCTCTGGGTAAGCAAAACTTAAATCACCTTTTTCCAATTCCAGTATTTACTTGTCGCATGATTGTCGCTTGGGGAGGGGTCTTTACAACTGAGAAAAAATGTGTATTTGTATGTTCAATCCAGCATAACCTATGCAATAATGTAGATTGTACGATCAGGTCATTGTAATGTACAGAATTTATAAAGCCTAGAGTCTAGGCCTAGACTTACTACCCTTTTATTTTCGAAAAGTGTACCTTATTGGCTACCATATACCCAACATATTATAGACTACCATATACTCGCTACATTTTTTCTTGTCATGTTGACATGCTGTAATCGTAGCTATAGTAACCGTTACACTTCCTGCACACGTAAATCTCAGTTTTCATGTTTGCCCATTTAAAGTGCAAACCTTCCCCCCGAATATATTAAATTGCTTAAAACTACTTCCCTAACACTTCACTACCGTGTTCGCTTATGCCAGGGGTTCCCAACCTGTGGTACGCGTACCACTAGTGGTACGCGAAGGGTTTTCAGGTGGTACGCGAGTAGCGTCCGTTTTTTTTACAAAAACCTGGATTTACAACCTTATATTTTGTTTGTCTGATTTTGTTTACAAAAACATTCCCCAGGCCTATTGTCATTGTTACGTAACTATTTTTGTTGTTTCGTACAATTACGATCTTCAAAATGCAGGTCATGTCAATTGTCAACAAGAAGCACAGTTGGTTTGAAAAGCCGTATGACGCTGTGGCAGAGTGGGCGTTAATTATGTCAAATGATTGCTCTTGATTGATATCATCTACTGTTTTGTAGCTTAAGCTAGTGTTGAATAAAATATGATTCGAACAAATTAGTTGTTCTACAAGAAGTGGTACCATGGAGCACTGTAGATCAGTGCTCCGCAACCTTTTTTCACGCACGTCACACCATACAAGCTTGAAATGTTCGGCGGCACACCCGAACCCAAAAAATGCGATTTGAATATTTGAAAGCCTAAAAAAGCATTAAGGCCTTAAGCTTCTTTGAGGGCCAAAAACATTTTTTATGTCAGTAAAGCGCCGTAATATTTAAACTTTTTTGTAAAAGTAACATGAACAAAAATATTATGTGCTTAAAATGTTGTGCGTTTTTGCCATTTCATGTACACATTTGTAATGCAATCAACAATGGCATACAATAACGAAACAATTAAAAACTATGACTCAACAACTGGAATGAATTGCTGATTTTCAACAGGAGGGACTCTTTCCACCATACGAGTAAAACGTTGCATGTATTTTCAACCAATACTTATAAAGAATGATTGTTTCTTAAAATCGGTGGCCTGGCAGGGTATTCCACCTGAGCTAAACACCTAAAATTTAAAAGTTAGTTCGCGGGCCGCACAAAAACCCTCTTAGGGCCACACCGGGCCGCGTGTTTTGAGACCCCTGCATTAAGCCAGTATAAAGTATATTATGACGTAATAAAACATGAATGCGTAGTGGGTAGTGTAGCTTTAGTTTGGTGGTGTTGTGAACTGTATCATTTGCTATGAATAAAATAAAAACAAATTTAACACAAAAAGTTATACGTTTTGCGGCGGCACACCCCGCATCGTCTTGCGGCACACCGGTTGCGGAGCACTACATTAGTGCTCTATGGTGGTACGCGTGGTAGTGCAGAGCGTCCAAGTGGTACGAGATCGTAAAAAGGTTGGGAACCCCTGGCTTATGCGCATCGAAACGTGCTATTTGTCCTTTTCTTTTGATCGCCATTTCCTCTTTATAAACGCCAGCTTCGCGTTGCTCTACCTATTACACGTTTACAACTGGCTCGGACATGGCGCCGCTGCTCAATAAAGCTTCGAGCGCTTCACTGGTGAACATTTGATTTGTTTGAACGGCAGCCTGCAACAGTTGAGTACAAACCACACACACGGAAGGGCGTCCTAAAGCGACCCTACTACCGTGTTCGCTTATGCGCATCGAAGCGTGCTATTTGCCGTTTTTATCGTGATTTCCGCTTTATAAACGGCGGTTTCGCGTTGCTCATGCTCTACCCCGTACACGTTTATAACTGACTCGGACATGGCGCCGCTGCTCAAAAAAGTTTCGACCGCTTCAACATGACTATTAACCAAACAACTTTATTTCTGCAGGGTAACAAATGGTGAAAACTTTGTCGTTTTTCGGCTGCCAAAGTTCTACGTTTTGCAAAGAATTGAACTGCGCCTGAACTGGAGCCCGGGTTCTGTTACGAAGTTTCGACTTTCCTACTGGAACGACAAAAATTTTCAACATTATGTCGTTGGTGGAGACAATCAAAACTGGGAAACTCTCAAGGTTTTTGTCTTTCTAATTCCCTAGAATAAAGTTGTTTTTCAAGGGATTCTGAATAATGTTTAAATGCTACAACTAAGACAAAATCAAGGAAGCAAGGCGCATTACAAATGTTTTAAATTAAAAAACAGAAACATTAGGAATGTTTAAATTAATAAACAAAACCGAAAACATTTTTAAATCAATCAATTACAGGAGTTTAACGTGCCAGAGAATGGAAGGCGGGTCTTTGGTGGATTTTCAAGACAATCTCGATGCTGGAAGATAACGTTTACGTCAACCCATGGCGGGGAACCACCATCCTTAAATGACGTGGCCTTCTTTATAGTTGCGGGTAAAATATAACGCCATGCATTAGCGTTAGCCCGTTTTTGTAATCTTCTAGCTGAACAGTTTTTAAGTGGGGTTTAGTTTACATTAACGGGACAAATATACGAGAAAAACAAAACAAAATGTGCAGGTTTTAGACCGGGCCGGGTTTAGACCGGTTTCGGGTTTTAGTTTGAATAGAACAAGCTTGGGTGTGACCCGGCCTCAATGGTGTTTCAATTTCTACAACTTAAGGGCCCAATTTGAGTCTTTTATAAACGAATTTGGGTTTGAAAAAATTTCATCAAATTGCTACGAGAAAAAAATTCTAAGAACTTCTGCTCTGATTTAACGTAAACTAAACAATAACACAGATTTACCACCTTCAACAATCGAATTTGACATTGAACCGAGGCAACCCGTTGAGCCCTTTGACGTAGGTGACATTCCTCCACCAATGGCAGCTCCCGAAGGTGACACGTGTGAAGAGGTAAAACAGTGTCTAACTCCGCCTTGCTCTGATGAAATCTCCTCGTAATCGTTTGTTGATTCCTTTGCATACAACATAGAGACAAAAATATCTAAACGACACAATGGTACAGTATATCTAATAGCCCAGTACCGCTATAACCAATTTTTTATTACCAAGACTGTGTGGTTCATAAACGTTTGGTCATTTTGATAGATTAATAAACCCGTGTCTTAGGTTTATGAAGGTGTTAAACCAAACCCTTTGTCCACTTTAATTTCTACTTTTCTTGGTAGGTTGAAATACCGGTGCCTGGTTGGGCTATTTTCCATTACAACTTGGACACTAGTTTCTATCGCAAATTTACCAGCGCATATGGAATACCCATCATGGGAAATTGGGTTTTGGATGACAGGTAACTAGAACATGTGCCTTTGCAAGTCATTTTAAGCTCAATACTTTCTGGTTTGTTTGTTTCCTTATGACCTTCCAATCTCCACACAAACTAAGTGACTTGACTGATACCTTAATTGGATCAATAAAGACTTTGTTTTCCCTTTTTTTCAATAACTGTACGTTTAACCTTCAGAGCCTTGCAGAGAGCGTGTTATGTGGTTCGATTCATGCTGTCTGACCGTAGGGACATCCGGGACCACATGTACTCCAACAAGGGTCGGGTTGCCATCATTGGTCGGCAAGAAACTGTTCCCCAGGTAACGTTCTTACGTAAAGCTAAGATTTTTTTTACAAATATATTGACAACATTTTGTTCATTTTTACTGTGTAGTGCAAAACACGAATAATAAATATCAATGAAAATATAAAGTTCATGAAAATTGTTGTAAAACTTATGTGATGAAAATTTAGCGTTGTGTGTGCGTTATAACTAAATAATAGAAAATATGGTTCGTTGCTAAGGCATGTTGTCAACAGCATTTGATGCAAAAAAATGGTGCCTTATTTCACCTGTAATATATATACTATCCAAAAATTTGTCGCACAGCGCCAAACCTGTACATGTAAAAGACTGTAAAATAAAAAATAAAAAAAAAATACCAGACTTTTGTTGTCAGGTTCCCGAGCTGCGACAATACACTTGGTGGACGCGCAGAGGTGCAGGGGGAACTTATGAAAACCCAGTAAATGTCGGAGCTGAAGAAAATATGCTCTGCGAACCACAAGACCTGTGGGTAGATGTGCAGACATGCGTATATTTGTGGGTGGTATAAAAAATCGTGGGCCTATACATATCTTCAATACGTCCACTCCTGATTATATGGTTTTACATCTTTTAGTTAAGTTTATTTCGCATAGAAGTCATACCGACACGAAACTGTCGTGTACAAAAAAGATAGGTAGCATAGTTTAAGTATTAAAATGATCGACATTTGCTACTACCTTCAAAGACCAACCTAATGTACCTTAAACAAAAAAAATGTGTTGAGTTTTGTCATCAGGTATTAAAAAATATCTGACAGAGATTTTGTAAGAGTGTTATTTAATGATAATTACTAGCCGAAGATGCCATATAAGTTCCTTTTAAACTAAAATTACTTTTTCCCAAAGATACGCCCCAGCACAAGATATCTTCATGCATGAGTTCGCCCATGGAATTCACTTAATAGCAGCACGCACAGCAATACGAGATTTTAACTACAGGCTGCAACAATCGTTTATGTCGGCCAGGAGGGCGGGCTTATGGAGCAACACTTATGCTAATACGGATAGCAGGGAATACTTTGCTGAAGGTAAACGTACAAAGACGTAAACTCCAATCAGTGTTGAAATTATCTGTAAAATGTAGACGTCTACAAGATGAACTTAATATTTTTGTGCAAATCAAAATGCATAGAAGTAAAATTACTTGGAATGTCGTGGCAAAATGTTTTATATAATTTTAGCCACTCTTAAATATTTAGTGTAAATTTAGTCGGTAACACAAAATGCAGGTCCTAAATACTTTTATGTATTTTCCCCAATTATGCGTGAGTCAGGCTTATTTAAAGTATACTTTAAAACTCCATCTACAAACGTTGTAGGAGTTCAGGCTTACTTTAACCAACAAAGGGAAGGAATACCAGGCGGTGATGGGATACAAAATCACGTCAACACGAGAGAAGAGCTAAGACAACATGATCCGGGTCTCTACAGTCTCGTTCAAGAAATTTTCCCTTGTTCCAATCCCTATATACCAAGGTTATCTACAAAGCAGTGAGATCTTTTTTACGCACCGTTAAAGAAAATTGCCAACAATGAATAATTTATTGTTTATGTGGGAAAGGCTAATTAAAATGATATTTTATCAACCGTTCCTTATCTAGGTTGTTCGCGTGATGTTACACTTATTTCTTTAAGATTTTTGCTGTAAAGCAGGGGTGGGCAACCTTTTTTACTGTAGGGCCAATTATAAATGTCAAAATTGGATCGCGGGCCGCACATGTGCATAACACAAAGTGATTTTGCTTTGTTTCTTACCAAATATGCTTAACTACCAGTATAATTCGTATTTGAATCTAACCACATTTTCCCAGATCGCAGCAAACTAGCATCAGGCGCATTAATCAGCTCAAAAATATGTAATAATTCGACTCGTTTGCCAGTACTTTTGAAATCCAAGCGTCTCTACGGGCCGCACAACCTTTAATGAAGGGCCGCAGGTTGCCCACCCCTGCTGTAAAGCGTGGGTATTCGGCCCAGAGTTGCAAGCGGGCCCGAAATCTGAAACCGAGCCCGTCCCGAACCCGGCCCGAACCCGAAACGTTTTTGCAAAGCCCGTTTAGGCCCGAAATTTTGATTGACAGGCCTATCCAAGAAAGCCTTGCAACAAAGGATGAGAAAGAAAAAAGAGAAAGACAACAAACACAATGAACAATAGTAGACAATGAGGTAAACAATACGTTTAAGTCAGGTCCGTTTTAAGCCCGTTTTCTCACAAATACCTAAGCCCGAACCCGGCCCGAAAAGCCCGGCCCGACTTGCAACTCTGATTCGGCCTTGAAGTCTTATGGGCTTGACCCATGACCTATGAAAAAAATGGTCGAGATTCATGCAAAGGAGCGTTCTAGTATCAAAATGAAAAAAGTGTTAACAAAAAAGTTAAAAAAGTTTTTTTCTCAGATGCGACGATGTGAACCAGATCAACGGTTTGGTCCAGAATTTCACAATGGACTGTAATGGCGGCGGAGGCATTCTACCCAGTTCAGGTTATTTTGCAGATACAAATATTGATAGTGTTTTGTGCAACAACTTTTCTATAGTTCTTGCTAGATCGCATAAGTATGGTCAATAGCGCTATTCGAATACTTAAATGAGGCCGATTATAACGCTTTAAGAATTGATTTAAAGTTTCAGAAGTATTATTATCACTGCAGAAAACCTCTTTTACCCTTACCTTTGGATGGTTAACGTAATGCAGTGTTACTATTTTATATTTTTTTTACAGTTTTGTTTGAAACTTTATAGTATTACCTCATCATATATTCTTGGCAAAAACGCTGGAGATAAACGTTTTCTCGCTATTTACTATATTTGATTTGCTTTAGGGCCTGCTGGTGTAACTTCCTCGTGTTCGAAAAACCAGTTCAGTCCTGGCCCCGGTGAAGTGTGCACGATTTTTGGTGCCGTTGTGATGTCGTTGTGTCGTATTGTATTGTATCGTGTCGTGATTTAACAGCAGATGTTTTATTATTCATAACATATATATACATATCATTTGGCCAGTATTAAGTCACTAGCCTCGGTTATTAGAAAAGAATCGGGACAGTTGGGAAGGATTCGCGTTAAAGATCTCGGACCCAAATAACTTTCTCTAAATTTTAAGGTTACCAAAATAATTCTGTAACACTGGTTGTATAGACGACAACCCCAGTTGTGCAGCATGAAAAGAGTCCGAGAGTCAGGCCAACCCTTTGTACATGCTTGTTTCCTGCAAGCTGAGTTGTAGGGTTTGTAGAGGCTACATATCCACACTATCTCCAATCAGCACCACAGAAACGACAACGCCTCCAGTCACAGGTTGATACATGGTTAAAAACACAAACTTATGCTTTATTAATTAAACATTTTGGCAAATGCTGATCCCATCATCAGTGATAAACCTCATAACTTATTAACAGATTCGTGTATAGTGTCCTAAACAGTGTAAACTGAAATCGTAAACTCAAAATTTTGACCCGATTTTCGAAAAAAACCTAAGGCTATAGCCTTTCCGTTTTTTTCGATTTCGGGGGTCAAAAAATCGAAGATAAATCCGGTTTTAGGTGGGTTTTCGTCTGAATATTCCAGTTTCAAACTGGTTCTAGCCGGTTTTAGCCTCCTACCGAACCTCCAAACCGGTTTAAACCGGAATCGAAAACTCGAAATTTTGACCCGATTTTCGAAGAAACCCTAAGGCTATAGCCTTTCCGTTTTTTTCGATTTCGGGGGTCAAAAAATTGAAGAAAATCGGGTTATCGGTAGATTTTCGTCGGAATATTCCAGTTTCAAACTAGTTCCAGCCGGTTTTAGCCTCCTACCGATACTCAAAACCGGTTTAAATCGGAATCGAAAACTCGAAATTTTGACCCGATTCTCGAAAAAATCCTAAGGCTATAGCCTTTCCGTTTTTTCGATTTCGGGGGTCAAAAAATCGAAGAAAAATCCGGTTTTCGGAAGATTTTCGTCGGAATATTTCAGTTTCAAACTGGTTCTAGCCGGTTTTAGCCTCCTACCGAACCTACAAACCGGTCTGAACCTCAATCGAAAACTCAAAATTTTGACCCGATTTTCGAAGAAACCCTAAGGCCTTTCCGTTTTTTTCGAAGAAACCCTAAGGCCTTTCCGTTTTTTTCGATTTCGGGGGTCAAAAAATCGAAGATAAATCCGGTTTTAGGTGGGTTTTCGTCTGAATATTCCAGTTTCAAACTGGTTCTAGCCGGTTTTAGCCTCCTACCGATACTCAAAACCGGTTTAAACCGGAATCGAAAACTCGAAATTTTGACCCGATTTTCGAAGAAAACCTAAGGCTATAGCCTTTCCGTTTTTTTTCGATTTCGGGGGTCAAAAAATCGAAGATAAATCCGGTTTTCTGTGGGTTTTCGTCTGAATATACCAGTTTCAAACTGGTTCTAGCCGGTTTTAGCCTCCTACCGAACCTACAAACCGGTCTGAACCTCAATCGAAAACTCAAAATTTTGACCCGATTTTCGAAAAAAACCTAAGGCTATGACCTTTCCGTTTTTTTCGATTTCGGGGGTCAAAAAATCGAAGATAAATCCGGTTTTCTGTGGGTTTTCGTCTGAATATTCCAGTTTCAAACTGGTTCTAGCCGGTTTTAGCCTCCTAACGATACTCAAAACCGGTTTAAATCGGAATCGAAAACTCGAAATTTTGACCCGATTTTCGAAAAAACCCTAAGGCTATAGCCTTTCCGTTTTTTTCGATTTCGGGGGTCAAAAAATCGAAGATAAATCCGGTTTTCGGAAGATTTTCGTCGGAATATTCCAGTTTCAAACTGGTTCTAGCCGGTTTTAGCCTCCTACCGATACTCAAAACCGGTTTAAATCGGAATCGAAAACTCGAAATTTTGACATTAATTTCGAAAAAACCCTAAGGCTATAGCCTTTCCGTTTTTTTTCGATTTCGGGGGTCAAAAAATCGAAGATAAATCCGGTTTTAGGTGGGTTTTCGTCCGAATATTCCAGTTTCAAACTGGTTCTAGCCGGTTATAGCCTCCTAACGATACTCAAAACCGGTTTAAATCGGAATCGAAAACTCGAAATTTTGACCCGATTCTCGAAAAAGTCCTAAGGCTATGACCTTTCCGTTTTTTTCGATTTCGGGGGTCAAAAAATCGAAGATAAATCCGGTTTTCTGTGGGTTTTCGTCTGAATATTCCAGTTTCAAACTGGTTCTAGCCGGTTTTAGCCTCCTACCGATACTCAAAACCGGTTTAAACCGGAATCGAAAACTCGAAATTTTGACATTAATTTCGAAAAAAACCTAAGGCTATAGCCTTTCCGTTTTTTTCGATTTCGGGGGTCAAAAAATCGAAGATAAATCCGGTTTTCTGTGGGTTTTCGTCTGAATATTCCAGTTTCAAACTGGTTCTAGCCGGTTTTAGCCTCCTACCGAACCTACAAACCGGTCTGAACCTCAATCGAAAACTCAAAATTTTGACCCGATTTTCGAAAAAAACCTAAGGCTATGACCTTTCCGTTTTTTTCGATTTCGGGGGTCAAAAAATCGAAGATAAATCCGGTTTTCTGTGGGTTTTCGTCTGAATATTCCAGTTTCAAACTGGTTCTAGCCGGTTTTAGCCTTCTAACGATACTCAAAACCGGTTTAAATCGGAATCGAAAACTTGAAATTTTGACATTAATTTCGAAAAAAACCTAAGGCTATAGCCTTTCCGTTTTTTTCGATTTCGGGGGTCAAAAAATCGAAGATAAATCCGGTTTTCTGTGGGTTTTCGTCGGAATATTCCAGTTTCAAACTGGTTCTAGCCGGTTTTAGCCTCCTACCGAACCTACAAACCGGTCTGAACCTCAATCGAAAACTCAAAATTTTGACCCGATTTTCGAAAAAAACCTAAGGCTATGACCTTTCCGTTTTTTTCGATTTCGGGGGTCAAAAAATCGAAGATAAATCCGGTTTTCTGTGGGTTTTCGTCTGAATATTCCAGTTTCAAACTGGTCCTAGCCGGTTTTAGCCTCCTACCGATACTCAAAACCGGTTTAAATCGGAATCGAAAACTCGAAATTTTGGGATTAATTTCGAAAAAACCCTAAGGCTATAGCCTTTCCGTTTTTTTTCGATTTCGGGGGTCAAAAAATCGAAGATAAATCCGGTTTTCTGTGGGTTTTCGTCCGAATATTCCAGTTTCAAACTGGTTCTAGCCGGTTTTAGCCTCCTACCGATACTCAAAACCGGTTTAAATCGGAATCGAAAACTCGAAATTTTGACCCGATTTTCCTATAAAAATTAAAGACAAATGTTTGTTTTCTGTTCGTTTTCGAAAACACCTAGAGTTCTTTGTGTCCGTTTAATTATTTTGTTCAAGATGATAAAAACTGCTTATAACATTTATAATTAGCCGTAACAACAGTTGATGACGGATTTTACTGAACAAAAAATAACGAAAAAACGTAATTTCTGTTATTTGACATGTTGTCCCATTGTTTGTGGTGATTTCAACATGTTCTGCAAGTCTTTTTGCAATTACGTATCACGTAGCGGTTGCTGTTGCAATACGACCTCCAGTGGCGACAAGTCTCATCATCATCATTGCAGGATTCTGTTGCAAAAATTTTTTTTAAGTTTATTTTTCGATTTAAAACTATTGGTTCGAGTTTTAGGTTCGTGTTGGTTTAGAATTTACTCAAAATTTCACCCAAGTTTGCAGATGAATTGCTTATATTTTTGTCGAAATTTTTTTTTAGGCTAGCCCCCCATCAATAAACTTTTCTTTAAGTCTTTTTTACTCTTGCAAAAAAATGGCACTTTCTTACCACTGATAGGAGGCCGACAGTTTCCGCAACTCTTTTTGCAGGATACCAACATGTAGCTGGGATTTCTACTGCATTCGCCAATTTGCATCCAGTAACGACAATTTCGGTTGTTGTCCTCGCAAATTTCTTCTACAAAAAATGATTTTCAAATTTCTGCAACACTTATACATCGTAGTTGATATGGCTACAACGTACGATTTTTTAAGGAAAGTAATTTCTGCGTTTACAGAATTTTTTATACCTAACTTTCAGTAAGTTAGTGCTTTCGAACTACCTAGATTCCCATGGAGGAGTTTGCGGTTTTAAACAAAAAATCCAAGAAGCATTTTATTTTGTATGAAATTTTATCAGTTGGAGTAAATCGGATAGCGCAATCATGCTCCCACGTGACATAATGCAACAAAACAAAACTTTGTTTCGTATATTCCTAACTATAATTTTCCACTCGGGTTCATATGTTCGTCAAAACGTTTTTATTAGATTGCAACAATAATGGGGTCTAATTCGGGTTACACCGGCAAAAGTGAAACTCACCTGGAGTGGGCGCTGTTGTGGTTGTGCTAGCCGTGGTAATTTGGTCAGTGGTAGGACCAGTGGTCAATGTTTGGGTCCCAGTGGTAAGTTGGTCAGTAGTAGGACCAGTGGTCACTTTTTGGGTCCCAGTGGTAAGATGGTCAGTAGTGGGACCAGTGGTCACCGTTTGGGTCCCAGTGGTAAGCTGGTCAGTAGTAGGTCCAGTTGTCAAAATTTCGGAGCCAGTAGTAATCGGACCAGTAGTAGGTGCAGTGGTCAAAGTTTCGGACCCAGTGGTAAGAGGACCAGTAGTAGGTCCAGTGGTCAAACTTTCGGAGCCAGTAGCAATTTGACCAGTAGTAAGTCCAGTGGTTGCTGTTTGCGACTGAGTAGTCTGTGAGCTGGAAACCGGCATTGTTGTCGAAGTTGGAGTGGTCCTACATGAGCGACAACTTTTCCTACACGACTGCAACATGTAGTTTGGGTTAATTTCGCATTCCCCTGTTCGCATCCAGTAGTCGCAGTACACATTGTCATCTTTGCAGGTTGGATCTGAAAAGTATATTTTTTCAGAGGAACGAAAAGGCAATTTCAGCTTGGCCGCGAGAAGTTTGATGTGTTTCCACAACTTTATGTATAGTAGAAGCAAAATTTTGCAGGTAAATGAGTGAATCTTTAGCTCATTTTAAGTAACAAATGAGCTATTGTTCACGCACATTTTCATCGTTGTTTTAAGTATTGCATGTATCTCATAAATTGCAGTAAATTGTTGTTTCGTAAGGAACAAAACTATATTTGCCAAACTGATGAATGTTATAAGTTATAACGTTTAGTTGTTAAGACCAACTTTTTTGCTGGGAAATATTCAGTTGGATAAATAATTGGCTTGGACCGCGAGTGCTTGCGAGTATTTCCCGATAAGAAAAAAAGGTAAAAATGTTAAGAACCACTACTATACACGTACATGTTTTTTTATGCAAATACACAGTGAGTTTAGAGCACTATGAACGGATCCGTTTATAAGTTGAATGAGGTTTATAACCGACGATAGCATTAGAATTTGCCAAAACGTTTTATTATTAAAGCATGTTTCTTTTTGAGTCTATTTGGGCCGTTATTTACTCATTAAACTGTAAGTTTGTGTTTTTAACCATGTATCAACCTGTGACTGGAGGCGTGGTCGTGTCTGTGGTGCTGATTGGAGATATTGTGGATGTGGAGATTCCACAAACGCCACAACTCAGCTTACAGGAAACAAGCATGTACGAAGGGTTGGCCTGGCATTCGCCTGACTCTTTCCATGCTGCGCAACTGGGGTTGTCATCTTTACAACCAGCAGGCCCTAAAGCAAATCAAATGCAGTAAATAGGAAAGAAATGCTTTTATCCAGCGTTTTTGCCAAGAATAAATGATAAGGTATTACTCTTAAAGTTTCAAATAAAACTTTAAAGTGGTCCCACTGCATTACGTTAAGCATCCAAAGAGGTTTTCTGCAGTGTATTTTGCGACTAAATAAAGGCATAATGCTTGTAAAGTTTTAAATAAATTCTTAAAATGTTAGTTTTTACAACTACTTTGGGTGTTTTAATATGTGCAACAAGGACTATATAGAACAGTTGTTGCACAAAACAACATGAATATTTGTATCTGTAGATAACCTGGAGTGGGTACAATGCCTCCGCCGCCATTACAGTCCATTGTGAATTTCTGAGCAAGTGCCTTGGTCTGGTACAGATCGTCGCATCTAAAAAATACAAAACCCTTTTTTATAGGGCCCAGTTACATGAATCTCGATCATATTTTAACAGTCTATGGGTCAAGCTCCTCAGACTTCAAGACCGAATACTTGAGACTTGCAGCAAAAATCTCTAGGAAATAAGTGTAACACTAAATGAACAACCAAGATAAAGAACGGTTAATAAAAAATCAGCAAATTTAGGCTTTCCCACGTAAAGAATAAATCATTACTTTACGGTGCGTAAAAAAGATCCCACTGTTTTGTTTTACAGATAACCTTGGTATATAGGGATTGGAACAAGGGAAGATTTCTTGAACGAGACTGTAAAGACCCGGATCATGTTGTCTTAGTTCCTCTCTCGTGTTCACGTGATTTTGTATCCCATCACCGCCTGGTCTTCCTTCTCTTTGTTGGTTAAAGTAGGCCTGAACTCCTGCAACGTTTGTGTATGGAGTTTTAAAGTATACTTTAAATAAGCCTAAACTCCTGCAACGTTTGTGTATGGAATTACCACAACATCATAAACTGTCAGTTGGAGACATTCAGCTTTATCAACTCAATTTACCAACAGTTTACATGGTAAATATTTAAGAGTGGCTAAAGATTTTAAAATCTATATTAGCACGTTTTTCAGAGCAGTTTTACTTTAACCTAACGTGTTTTGGTTTGTAAAAAACCCTAATCGATCTTGGATACTTCTAAATTTTACAGATAACCTTCAGCAAAGTATTCTCTGTTGTCGGTGTTAGCATAAGTGTTGCTCCATAAGCCCGCCCTCCTCGCCGACATAAACGATTGTTGCAGCCGGTAGTTAAAATCTCTTATTGCTGTGCGTGCTGCTATTAAGTGAATTCCATGGGCGAACTCATGCATAAAGATATCTTGTGCTGGGGCGTATCTTTGGAAAAAATAACTTTAGTTTGAAAGGAACTTACATGACATCTTCAGCTGGTAATTATTTTTAAATAACACTCTTACAAAATCTCTGTCAGATATTTCAAAATACCTGGTGGCAAAACTAAAGACATTTAAAAAAAAATTAAGGCACATTATTTATCAGGTTGGTTTGTGAAGGTGCCTATGAAGCCTGTGAAGGTAGTAGCAAATGTCGATCATTTTAATATTTAAACTCGTCTATCTATCTTTTTTGTTTACGACATTTTCGTGACTTCTATGCGAAATAAACTCAAGTAAAAGATGGAAAACCATATAATCAGAAGCGTACATACTGAAGATACGTGTAGACCAACGATTTTTCATACCACTCACAAATATACGCATTTCTACACTTTTACTGACCCGTCTTGTGGTTCGCAGAGCATATTTTCTTCAGCTCCGACATTTACTGGGTTTTCATAAGTTCCCCCTGCAGCTCTTCGTGTCCACCAAGTGTATTGTCGCATCCCGGGAACCTAATAACAAACGTCTGATATTTTTTTACTGTCTTTCCTATGTATATTACATTATTAGGCATGTTTTACAAGATTTGGCGCTGTGTGACAAGTTTTTTGATAGTACTTTTGATAGTACAGGTATATGTGAAATGAAGCACCATTTTTTGCATCAAATGCCGTTAACAACATGCCTTAGCAACGAACCATACTTTCAACTAGAAGAGTGGCTTTCTGATATACTTCCATTTTATATATTCTATACGATATTTACCAATTTACTATACACATCATTTGATCTACACATATGATTGTTTTTGTAAACAAAAACTGATGGGTCCCCACACGTGCGTTTGTGCGGATTTACAGTAAACAAATGTTGCGGTGATTTTTACATTCTTAAGGACAAATTTTTAGAAAGCATTAACCCAACAATAAAAAAAAATTGTTCGTTTTCTTTTTGCACTATTATTGTCATGTAATTACAAAATTAAAAAAACGTAACAAAGACTTAAATCTAATCTCTTGCTTTGACCCAGATATAGTCCTCCAAGGTCCGGTTTTGAACACAATTTTTTTAGAAAGCTGTAACAGTTGTGTTACAGACACTTTAAATTAAAAAGCAATTTGCTACAAGTGTATACATAACAAATTGTTTTTCATTTAACTTTGTTTCGCAAAACGAGTACCATTGACCAGTAGTAACCTCTCAGGGTGCACACGCCAAACGACTGTTTGACCTTTTGACACCGTTTTCAATAGCACGCCGTCATTCGTGTTCAACAATACTGTTAAGCCTAATTTATACATGCCTTGAGTATTGACTCCTTAATTGATTGTCAAAAAAACGCTACGTTATGAAGAAAGTTCTGAACTGTGTTTGTAATACCGACTAGTTGACCTTAAGTAACCCGTGATCATGCGGCAGCCAACCTGACAACGAGCATTTAAAAAAACATTTATTTGCCAAAACTCAAGTTAATTTTTTCATCTTAACTTTTATTAACAAAGTTTTTCTTGACACATACAAAACCGAAGCACGGTTATTAGGTTTAAATCACGTCATAGGTGTAAAACCTTCGCCAAAATTGAAAATGTGAGTGACCACTTAATAAAACGACATAGCATTGCTGTGCAAAACAGCTGATTTCTAATCACTGAAACGACGTCTCGTAAAACGTCTGTCCGACGTCAAGCTGAGCCCTCCCGCTATCGTAAACCAGTGAGTTACTCTCTTGGTACTTCTGCCTACAGTGTCTTTCTTGACCAAACAGGCGTTATACACATTTATGTTTCGGGGGCCTATGGGTGAACCTCTGGGTCATACGGGGTCAAAATTCACATGGACCATCTTTAGACCAATATCTGCAATGTGTGTAAATTTGAAAAAGTTTGAACCATTCTTTCTTGACCAAAACGTGGGAACAATAGCCGCGCTAAAAATTTCACGTTTTGGGGGGCTGTGGGTGAACCGGGGGATCAAACGGGGTCAAAATTTACATGGACCATCTTTAGACCAATATCTGCAATGTGTGTAAATTTGAAAAAGTTTGAACCATTCTTTCTTGACCAAAACGTGGGAACAAATCTGCGTTAGAAAGAAAAAAAGAAAAAAAGAAAAAAGAAAAAAGGAAAAAAAAAAGAAAAAAGAAAAAAAGAAAAAAGAAAAAAAAAATATAGACAAAAACAATATGTGTCCCCTTCAGGGAAGGGGACCCATAATTATTTACTTATAACGTAAACACAACGTTAAACTTTCGTCACATAAGTTTTACAACCGTTTTTATGTACCCTATCCCTAAATCTATGTTTCCATTGATATTTATTATTTGTGTTTTGCGGTAAGCTACATGGTAAAAATGCGCTAAATGTTGTCAATACATTTGCAAAAAATATCTTAGCTTCAAATTAAAGCGTTACCTGGGGAACAGTTTCTTGTCGACCAATGATGGCAACCCGACCCTTGTTGGAGTACATGTGGTCCCTGATGTCCCTGCGGTCGGACAGCATAAATCGAACTACATAACACGCTCTTTGCAAGGCTCTGAAGGTTAAACGTACAGTTATTGAAAAAAAGGGAAAACAAAGTTTCAAAAACCCAAGTAAGGTATCAGTCAACTTACTTAATTTAAGTGGATATTGGTAGGCCATGAAAGAAACAAAAATTAAAGAGCTATTGAACATATGATGACCTACAAAAGTACGTGTTCTAGTTACCTGTCATCCAAAACCCAATTCCCCATAATGGGTATTCCATATGCGCTGGTAAATTTGCGATAGAAACTAGTGTCCAAGTTGTATTGGGAAACAGCCCAACCAGGCACCGGTTTTTCAACCTACCAAGAAAAGTAGGAACTAAAATAGACACAGGGTTTGATTTAATACCATCATAAACCTAAGACACGGGTTTATTAATCAATAAAAATGACCGGTTGTTTATGAACTACACAGTTTTGGTAATAAAAAATTGGTTATAGCGGTACTGGGCCATTATATATACTGTACCATTGTGTCGTTTAGATGGTTATGTCCCTATGTTGTATGCAAAGGAATCAACAGAACGTTTACGAGGAAATTTCATCAGACCAAGTCGGACTTAGACTTTGTTTTACCTCTTCACACGTGTCGCCTTCGGGAGCTGCCATTGGTGGAGGAACATCACCTTCGTCGAAGGGGTCTACGGGTTGACTCGGTTCGATGTCAAATTCGATTGTTGAAGGTGGTAAATCTGTTGAATTGTTTAGTTTACGTTAAGTCAGAGACTCAGAGTATAAGTTTCAGCATTTTTTTCTCTCGTCAGTAGCAAGCGGGACTGATGAAAATTTCCCAACCCCAAATTCGTTTATAAAATGCTCGAATTGTGTCCTAAAGGTAATGGAATTGAGACACCAATGAGGCCGTGTGTAAAGTTACGTCCAAGTCCGTTTTATTCAATGTCAAGTCCAAAACCGGTCTAAACCCGGCCAAAACCCGAATCCGACACTAAAAGTCCGGCCCGACTTACAACAGGACATTATCGAAGATAAAATTAACCTCACGTTTTTCTTATCAAAAAAGTTTGCTGCTGCAAATATACAAAGTCCTGACATGATCGTACATCGTCAATTGTCGTGACATTGTGTAAAGCGTTAAGGGTCGAATCAGGCATTTCCATCTCAAAACAATGTCAAAGCCTATTTTATTTGTCCCTCAATGCAAATTAAGCCCCAGTTAAAAATTATTCAGCTGTAAGATTTTTAAAACGGACAAACTCTACTTCCGTGATTACCTGCAAAAATGAAGAGGGCCACGTCACTCACGGACGGTGGTTCCCCGCCATGGGTCGATGTAAACGTCATCTTCCAGTATCGAGATTGTCTTGAAAATCCACCAAAGACCCGCCTTCCATTCTCTGGCACGTTAAACTCCTGTAATTAATTGTTTTAAAAACGTTTTCGGTTTTGTTTATTAATTCAAACATTCCTAATGCTCCCTTAGACAATCTTAGTCATAGCATTCAAACATTATTCAGAATTCTTTGAAAAAAAACTTCGTCCATAAAAAGACAAAAACCTTAAGAGTTTTCCAGTTTTGATTGTCTCCACCAACGACATAACGTTGAAAGTTTTTGTCGTTCCAGTAGGAAAGTCGAAATTCCGTAACAGAACCCGGGCTCCAGTTCAGGCGCAGTTTGATTCTTCGCAAAACGTAGAACTTTGGAAGCCGAAAAACGACAAAGTTTTCACCACTTGTTATCCTGCAAAAAATAAAGTTGTTTAGTTAATAGTCATGTTATTAGCCTATATATTTTATGTTAATTAGTAGTTTTGAGCAATTTAAAACTTTTGGGTAGAAGGTTTGCACTTTAAATGGGCAAACATTAAGTTTACGTCAAGATGACTGAAGTTGACGTGCGAAGGAAGTGTAATGGTTACCACAACTACTATCACAGCATGTCAACATGACAAGAAAAAAAATCGCGAGTATACGGTAGCCTGTAACATGCTGGATATATGGTAGCCAAAAAAGTTGCTGTATATTACAAGGATCTCGGCATACAATCTGCCTTATGATGTGGATTATGCTACATTGAACATACAAATACACTTTTTTCTCATTTGTTAAGGCCCCTCCCCGCCTTAGCAATGCGATGACCATGCGACATTTATACTCTTCGTTCGGGTTAAACGTAAGATGCGTTGCGCACGAGAACAAATTACTGGAACTAGAAATCGGTGATTTAAAGTTTGCCTACGCTGAGCTTGTTCCAATCCAATTTGTACTTTTGTTGCCATCCATCAGGTTTTGCACTCCGTGCTGATTGGACGAATCGATTATCCAATCAGGATGACACAGCCAATCTCCGCCTGTTTTGCAAATTTTTTAAAGCCGATTAAAACTACAACCGGTTTCTAACCATACGCATACATTGTGAACTGACTTACGCATTGTTGGAAGGACATCAGATTTGCAAAAGACGGTTGCTTGTGTGTCCCAAACACAAAGCAGCAGAATTATCCATGCAGTCACAGCGCAAAAGATCTTCATATTTCCAGGCTTAGTTGCAAAAAAAAACAGAAACTTTCTTTTCGTGTTTCTATTGCGGCTACCAACAAATCAAACCAAAGCAACTAACAAAACAGAAAAACTTTCTGTATAGAGTCTGATGTTTTACGTCGAGAGAAATAATTTGCAACTTTCTTTTATATGAGAGCTAAAGGAAACCTAATTGTCTTTTACTAATGACTACATCCCGATTTTCTGACAAAACCTCCCAACACCAACTGAATATCACATACCGACTACGCGGAAATACTCTGGCACTTGCAACATTTATATATTCGGTGAAAAACGCAACTCATTGACCAACGCTCATCGCAGGACAAGCAAGTAAAAACAATGGCAGTTCTGCGCTGACTCAATGCATGTGATTTATCAGTCAAATGGGGACACTGCAGTTTACAATCCCCATTCGTGCGTAAACTGACGTTCAAATGACCTGCTTGCGGCAATCTCCCGCCTTTAACAAGCAATTACAGATATTTTTTATTGACAGTAAAACCTGTTTGCATGAGACACAATTAAATATGCAATTAATTAAGACATGTAAACATCGAGTAAAACCACGACATATTCGTTTTGGTGACCATTAAAAGGGATGTTTGTAACTACAGATATACAATTTTAATCAAAAATTAATCGTTGTCAAATATAAGGGAACACTATTGAAACAACATCAGTTAAGTATCTGCACAATTTGCTCAATGTTGTGCATATTGTCAACGGACTTGCTGCATTCTACAGTTCTTTCAATTGTTAGTAGAACTTGTTTAATACAAAAGCATTTTATACTCACATCATTTAACATTGCAGAAGTAAATTGTCAACATGGAATGCTTTATGACAGAGGGATTCAAAACTTCATGAATTGCCCAAAGTATACATTTAAATGTAACTAATGAAGTAAACACAGGAGTAGCAAGTGGTGTTGGCTGTTACAAAGCTCAATAACACACAGTTCATTCTTACTAATAACTTGTTTCTGCATAAATTTATTCATTGTTTACCATGTACATGTTGTTGAACTCATTTTAATTTCAAAGCAAACGACTTGAAAAGGTGTGAAACCTTATGTGTTCCATTGTGGTATTTGACTCTGCAATCTTTGGTTTATGTCTGAAAGCACCACACTTGCAATATAAGCATGCTCTTTTGATTCATGAACCTGTTCTGTTGGGGGAACTTCACCCTGCACGATAAAATCGAATTTAAGAAAGTAACATTTCAAACCAAATTACATTTGAATGTTGTTTTTTTCAAATTAGTTTTTATTATATTATCATTGACTGGTAAATGCCTAAATGTGTAATACTTACTGCTCATTTTTTGAATCCTTTTTTTTATTTTTTTGAATTTGGACTTTGGGTAGTTGATGACTATTTAAGCTCAATGCACAAGGTTACACTGGTATAGAAGTATGTTGCTAAAGTTTCTTGTTCAGGAAAACACAAGTGGCAGTAACAGGATTGTTACTATTGTTTGTCACATGTATTTAAACACTAAAACACCAACATTTCAAAGTCTTATCCAGCATATGTTGAATACTTTAATGATAATTTGAATACCTTAAATTAAAGCATCAATTTTTAACTTAACTTTAATGCTTTGGTCGCCCACAACCTTTCCAAATACTGTAATTTGACAACCTTTCCAAATACTGGTACTATGTCTTGAACATAAACAGTAGTTGTGATTTTCTGCTGTTTATATTTTATGCCAACTTAATGCCAATAAATGATTAAGCGTTAAACAAACAGCTTTAAGAAGAAATTGGTCAGTGTAAAATAAAGTTATCTGATATTTTTTTTGTACCTAAATCACATTGCAATAAAGTACAAATTTCCATTTTAAAAAAATTGATGTGTATGAATCTGTTAGGCTCTTCCACAGTCATTACATGTATTTTTATGGACAAGCATCACTACAAGCAGGTAAATTGTTAACATTACAAATTTTTGGATAACAATATAATATATTTAATATGTACTGGCAAAGTTATTGGACCAATAAATCTGTAATACTGCTATCATTTGAATAACAAAATGATAAATCTTAAGTAAGGCAATGTACATTTCCTTAAAAATGGACTGAAATTTAAAGATTTCACATCACTTTGAGACTTACGTTAGATTTGGGCCCATCTTCTGGTAAATGAGACTCCTTTCGTGATTCACCTAATATCACAGAAATGTGTAATAGCTAATGACACATTTGAAAACCAATTTAAGTTATGTGGTAAAATTCAAATCCTAAATTAAAAAACACAGCGAGTATTTCACTGAAAATTACAATTGTGTACGCTCCACAGCAAGTAAAAAAAACAATATAATCAAGCAACTATTTTGCCTTAAATTATAATTTATAAACAATTAACACAAAACCGTCCTTGCAACAGTCTAAAGTTTCCTACCATATTTGTTGCTCAAATGTTGAACAGATGAACCCGGATCTTTTGATTTCTACGGGAAATGTTAAGCATAGATATTATTTCTACTTCCCAGTGATCAAAAACTACCTACTACTCACCTTGGAATCCATTTTCTTCACACTGACATAGGGTCAGAGGCACAAAATATTTTCTTTAATCTTTCGCACATTCGGGGAATTTATGGGGATTACCCTACAATTGCTGGTAACCGGCTGAGCACCAAGATAAAAAATATTTAAAACGACTATTTTACTGTTATCTCCCCCTCCCCTTCGTATTTAAATATTTAGCTGTCTTTTCTTTATAACTTATCAGACTGGATGAGCTGTTCAACATTGTATCGGAACTTGTTAGATGCTGACGACACAAATAATGCAATAGTGCTAATAAGGAGAACGATAGGTCGCCAGATAGCGACGATATCATACACAAGAGTAAACAAACACCTCTGGAATTCGGAAACGCAATAAGACAGGAACATAAAGGAGTGACTTTCACCACAATGTAATTTTTCATATACAGTTACAGCACGAGACATTTAAAATTGTTTGTTTACAATATTGTTTTAAATTGGGTTCTATAGTTTGCCGTAGCTTTCGTCGGAATTGTTCTGCAGACGGAACTGCATGTAAACGAGCACATGCAAATTCATTAATTGCGATTTTTTTTTAAATAAAATACAAACGTTATGAACAAATTGTACAGAGATTATCCTACCTAAAATATCGGTCATTTTAATTGTTTACGACATTTTCTTTTTAAAAATACTGACAGAGTTTGCAAACCAAAAAAGTTTGCTTTTAGGTGTTAACGGCATTTTGAAAGTGATATAAAACAGATGGCACAAATCCATATATCTACCTGCTATGAAAGTTTGGTTAATACAACTTACCATGCCAAAAGTGCCAGGAAAAGCTAAAGGGCGGCATAAAACAAAGAGAGTAAAACCAAAAAGTGCCCCCTTCAGAAAAGGATGCACAAAAAATAAAAGGCCGGTGTGACCACTATGATAAACAACACACTGCATGACAAATGAGAATTAGTAAAATGCGATAAAATATAAAAATCCAGCAATCAAAGGAAAAAAATCATAACCAGATTGGCATTTTGTCTAAGAAACTATGCACAACGTTAGATTGACATGAACTTTTAGGACATCAAAATTTGAGTTTGGCGATGGCTTTTCAAGATATTGAATGCTGGACCTAAAGCAAACATTTCTAAACAGAAGTTGAACAAAAAGAGACGGATATAGTCCATGGAAATGAATTCAAGCGGGATCAAAAATGCAACTTTTTACTTCAATATCACGGACATTTTATGCAATTTATGCCAAATTTTATGCGCCTATTAACAACAGTAAATCAATCATACTGGAAACACCATATTGCTTTGTACAATATATTAATTCATTTTATTGGGGTGGGAGAAGGCGAACGAGAGTTCAAACGGGTTCGTCGCCAGCGCAGCTCACAAGACCCGATGAGTCTTCGCCTGAATCATTGAAGTTGATCATCTCAGTCGCGGCGCTCCAGTGGCGCCCTCTGGCGGGTTCTGCTTTAACACTGTTCTGGCTGTCCTTGCGTTCTGAGCTGTGAGACGAACTTTTCAATGAGCTGCTGGACATACAATACAAGTCAGACATTGTTTGTGAATTGCTTTAAAAGAAACTGTATCCATAAAACGGTTTACATAAGCGAAATTTATGCTGAGTTTAACGAAAAATTTAAAAGTTTAGTTTTTACGAGCATAATTCACAACTATGTTTCTAACAACTACAGTTTTTTCAGCTACGTCAAATAAATTCGCTAGTTAACAAAAATTACTACACACGAGATAATTAAAAGCGCCATGCATATTTGGTTGAAGAAACCCTTTTCGTTGAAAAGATAAACTTTGCTTTCCTCTGTATTTCAAAAGGTTACCAGACATGTTTAAATGCACGAGAAAAGTGGCTTCACAACACACATATAGCATAAGTGCATGAAAAATAATTTTAACATTTTAATCCAAATTTAAACCATTAATGTTGTTACGATTTATATTTTATTTTTCACAAGAAACCTTCATCACGTGCATGTGTAAGCATTGTTATGACTGAAACTAAGCTTTACATTATTTTAAGTAATTGGCCATGCAAGGCTGTCTACAACTAGAACAACAGCAGAGTTGTCGACGCTACAACAACTTGTACAGTGTTAGCACAAAGAAATAAGATTGCACTGAGGTTAGAAAAACGAAACAACACACACAATGTACTGTGACGTCACACTGCAAACTAATCAAGCGTATCACGCCAAACCATGCAGAAAGCAAAAGCAAGTCATGCGTGAACAGAATGTAATACACGTGACTTGAGTGATGTTTGAAAGATGATCGACCAGTGAAAGTTTACAGCTTTTTGTTTTAACCAATATTTGGTTGAATCTTGGTTTCGCATTTATGGAACTACGAACTATGTTTTTGCCCCAAAAAGATGAAACAATTTGTAGACCCGAAACGACGAGATGACTGATGCCACACGCTACTCAACAGAGCGGAACAACGACACGCATCGCCGCCGGTAGCAGCGAACCATGACACAGTGCATGCGACAGCAACAAAGACGAACCAGAATCCCCACGCAGCAGAACTCACGTTAGCCGAGGCACAGTCCGGACTGCCTTGGCATCCCTGGCCTTCGGAGGGAAACTTTCTTACGTTACGTGCACGTTGCCCCTCGGGTGACGTCAGCCGGGTGGAGCGCGTGGGCGCCGCGCGGTGGCTGCAAATGCACGAACGATCTGTATGCTAGCAGGAGTGGTCGTCCGACTGTAAGGTACAAGTTGCTGCTATGTTGGGTCTTAGCTGTGGTTGTGACATTTACACGCGTTTACCCCAGAAAAAAGTCGTTCGAATTACTGAACACGGTTAAAATTGGAATTGGTTTGCGGTTTTGCGCCGCGCGGTCCAAGTCGCCGAATCGTGAACAAATTGACTGCTCATAAAGGCCTTTATGCGTTAGGAGTCTTTGCTTAATTAAATTCTACTAGACTTTAAGCCGTGTATTTCATTGACTTGACTTGAAGAGTAGATTTCAGGTTCGAACTTGTTTAAAACGGGTAAAGTATTGTATTTTTGCGTTTTGGTGGGTTAATTCAACAGAAGGTGGACAAGAGTGTGCTTTCAGATACAATTAAAAATGAAACATATCAAATTTTGTTTTGTTTTACATTAAACGCACTAAACAATGTTTTGCCCCCCTTTACCCGAGCGTTTAGAATTAGGTAAGAAACCAGTATTACAAACATAGGCCGCTGTCTCTCTTAAACACGACAGACTCTGATAAACGCTGTCTCTTATAAAATAAAATTGGAAAATTGGAACTATTCAAAGCTTCGAAAGTATAAGATTTAATTTCTAGGACTTGAATTACTATGGTTTGACTTAAGATTTTAAACTCACTCGATTAGATTGAAATTTGAACTGTCGATTAGTGGCAAAGTGCTTTCCAAGAGCGAGCGAAAATTAGAAATAACTGGTTAGAAATCGACAGCAAGCTTGGAAATTGAAGCAGCAAAACAAAAGCAAGTAGTGTAGGTGGTAGAAAGAGAGAATTAGAGCAGTAACTAAAATTAATGCATAGAAGCACGCTTCACACGAATGAATGCACTAAAAGCTACAAATTGTTATGACTTGGTGTTTGTTTTTGCGGCAAGGCAAACTTACAATTCATACGTTTCATTTCATCGCTTGTCCTGGAAATTCGCATTTTCCTGGGTAGATTTAAAAGTGTTACGAACAAAAAAGGCTCAAACAGTGTAAGGTACGATGACAAATACCTTTTTCTTCTAAAAACCTGTCGTTTTCCGCATTTTTGACCGCGATAAATGGTTACAAAGCTTTTACATGATTAAGCCATGTTAAATACGGACCATGAAATAAATAAGTCAATGGCAACATTTCTTTTTTCATGAGACGAGCAAAACGTTGACTTACTTATCCAAATTTGCGAATGAGATTTCAGTTTTTTTAGTTATGTCGGGAAATAATAAAACTTTTTTGTTACTTTTTGATAATATTGTTATGTCATTTTTGCACAACTTCGCAAATTTGCTGTAAATTTCATCATACGGTGCCAATTATACACTTCCATGTTGTCAAAGGTTGCTCTATCGTATGTGTTTTTAGAAATGTTAAAAAAACATGTTAGCCTATTCTGTACATGATATAACATGGGGTGGCTCAGTAAAAGTCGCCTTTACGCGATAAACCCACCTTGGACGACCGTCGGGGTGTTTAATGCAAACCCGGAAGATGGCGACAAAGCGCTTTCTGATATCTCTAACGAAAAAGCCGTACAGTATGGGATGTACCGCTGGGTGGAGGTACATCAACATGTAAAGGGCGTTCGTTACCTGAAAGAACAATAACGATGTTGTGATTGGTTAACTGGTTCAAAGGCGTGGCGGAGGAGTGGTCAAGACTTGGTACTTTCTGGGATTTTCTGTCTATCGGCTCATATACACAAATAATGAAGTAAAAAGGCCAATTTTAAGTTAATAAACACTCTTAAGCAGCTAAAATTTCACGGGATTTGGCAACCAGGTTTTAACAAGTCTAACTATTAAGTTATGAGTCCGTACCGTTCGATAACGACATTTATTGTATTCTTTGATTATCGCTACTGTAAATTACCGATAAGACAATGTCTCACGGGTTAAGGATCGTGGTTGTAACTGTGCAGCATTGGTTTTATCATTGTTATTACTAAGAAAAGTGTGTTACTGACAGTCCAGTTTTGCAGCGAAACTAAGAAAAAGCCTGACATACTATGTTTCAAATTACGTTTTTGTTTGCATTTTATATGGTATTTCGTCTCTATTTTCGAGAAAAAAAATTCTTTTTATTTCTGATTTTGAGGTTGTTTTACACCTCTAGGCCGTTAAAACGAATTCGTTAAAACGTTTTTTTGCCAGTGTTCACGAAGACAAATTCGCAAGTGCAAAGTCTATGTTGTAGAGATTTGTATTACACAGCAGTTTTGAGTCGCCCTATTCGACTTACCTCCATAGAAACGGACCTTGAGATGTCTCTGTCAAACCACGTGACCACCCCATACGCGTAGTAAGGTCCCCACAGTAAAAGAAACGTGGCTGCGACAATAGACGTTAAGATGAAGGTCTTTTTACGTGCATTTGCCATGTTCGATATATTATCCCTTCGACCCATAATACCTACAGAGAACAAGTTGTTGGTTAAATGGCAGTGGTTACAAACAGATTGTTCGAAGCGATTTAAATATTTGTCAACAAATTTGCCTAAATATTTTATTACTTTAAAACGAGACATGTTATCGAAAATTTACGGTTTTGGAAAACGATAGAAGTTTTTAATTGCTAATCGCAAGAATACATCCGCCATTCCTACCGAAGTCCAAAGATATTTCAAATATAATGCACATGTTGAAAGTTGGTGAGCGCACTATAAAACAAGTCCAATAAGATGTATCAGTAATATCTGGAAATGTATACTTTACCTGATACTTATTCAAGTAGAATAATTTAATAGTCGTTTGGGCAAAATATAAAACCCCATGTTTTTCATTCGACTGATTGTGTTGTTGGTAACGTTATGAAACAATCAGGATTTTTTCCATTAAAAAAATACCTCTACTAACTTGTACGTTAAAAACATGTATCTTATCCATTACAAAAATGTTTTTACATCGAAAAAATATAAATCCCCATGTTTTTACTTCCGCTGATTGTGTCCTTGGAAACGTTTTCAATGATAAGCGATTTTTGCATTAAAACAATTAAACTCTACTATTACGTTGTGCGTTAAAAGCACTCTAGATATAAGTGCTTAAAATGATTATAAAAAGCTCTTAATGGCTTACGTCGGTCGCGTCGAAGCATATTGGAAATTTCGCAGAGAATGAGACTGTACGACACGACAGTAAAGATGAAAGGAATGATGAAGCTCACGCTCATAGTGAAGAAGAGATAGACCCGACGCATTTGACGATCGATCACTTTAAAATCGACGCACTGAACGAATGGTGCCTCGTCTGCACAGAACTGACGCTCGGAGATGGAGAAAATAAACAACTGTAAAACAAATAAGATCGTATAATCATGTCCTTGTATAATCTCAATTAACAAAAATGGAAGTGTAAACTATATTTAATTTTGGGCGCGGATAAGTTAAGCATACACCAGGGCTCACAAAACTTTTTGATCGCGGCCCGGATAAGTTTAATAATGACGTTTGTGGGCCGCAAAGTTAACAAGCCCTTGCGCGACCTGTTCTAAACTTGGGCCGCGAATAGATTTTATTGCGACCGGCAATAGATGGTCTTTCCACAATCTAGTTGAAGTCGGGTGATGCGACTGTTAAATTGCACAGTTGGTCTCATCAACTCCTTTTTATGTCACAAGTGACAAAAGAAAGCATTTGTTCGCGCACAATTTAAATTCTTAGTATTGTCTGTAACATAACAAAATATTTGGATCCCTCCCCTGCGTTGAAATCCCAAGACTAGGCAAAATTGACCCTACATATCGTCGCAGGAATACTTTCGTTGGGACTAGATTAAGTTTCAAATGTTACAATAACGTTATCAATACGATTTTGCAAACCGCCAAAATACGGTCAGTGGCCGGACAAAAGGACCCCGTTGGCCGTAGTTTGGTGACCCCTGGATAGAACAACAGCAAGACTACATTCATGAATAAATCACAGTATGCACCCAGCCGGTAAGAAGGCTGATATCATCCCATAACTTTATTTAGGATCGAAATCATTTAGTAAATAGATAATTAATTAAGCTGCAAACAGTAACCTAAAAGACCTAATCAGTACAGCTTACTTATAAGTAAATTAATTTATCACTGTTAATTAATTTGTTTCTTGTAAGCGCTCAATAACTAAATCTTAAATACTAGCCACGCAAGACTCACCGGTGGAATGCTGCTGAAAAATGCGATTAGCCAAGCGCCAATCAGCAAAATCCTTGTACGGGATCGTTGCTGATTAACATTGGACATTGGGGAAAGAATGCTGAAAACTCGATCCAACGCAGTCACCTGTGAAACATTGACATTAGTTTTCTGTTGACGTAATGTACTGTTGACGTTACTTTTTGGTTGTTTAAGAATCGGCAGTTTTATGTTTTGTTTTTGGTTACGTATAACCAGGGTTGCTATACCGCTCTACTTTCTAAGATTTCTCCTTATTTTGAAGTGTAAAGTCCTAGAAAAAATATTGTCCTTATTTCTAAGAAACGTCCTTGTTTTTGACTAGAGCAGGGGTTCCCAAACTTTTTTGATCTGTGGCCCAAATGTCTATTTAATAGCGATTCGTGGCTCACCACGTGCTAAAATTTGGGCACAAACAAAAAAATAACTCAAAAACAGGCGAAATTTTCTAGCAATTTATTTTTAATGAGATTCATGCTCCTGAAATTTGGCTACAAGATTCGGAATTTTTTGCAAATATTATGTTTTTCAAAACAAAGCCCATAATATTTACAACATAACAAAACAGTAGAATTGGTTCAAATGGCTCTGTGGCCCATTGAAAATGTCTTGGTGGCCTAGTACTGGGCCATGGCCCACAGTTTGGGAACCACTAGACAAGACTCCTTGTTTTGTCTTATTTCCAACAATTACAAGTCAAACTTCTGCTACAAGTAATAGTAAACCTAGATCTGAGCAAAAAGTTGCTAAAACAGATTGTTCCTGGCCAAAATAACATGTGATACGTCATGGCTCGTATAAATGCAAAGATTTGTTCAAAAAGTTTCTTTCGTTTCGTATGAAAATTTAATTTTTCGGTTGTTTTTATTTTGGGTCCATATCGATGGCAACCCTGCGTACAATTCGTACATTGTAAAATTCAGTACCCCAAAAACAATTGGCTGTTGAGCAAAGGAGTGGTTCTTAACTTATGACGTCATAGTTGGTTGGTTAAGGTTTTTTTAACTAGGGGGAAAATGAAATAGATTTAGCTGTTCTTAGCAGAAACGACAATATAAAAATTAAGAACCGCTGGATTAATACAACAAGGGGTAGGCAAAAACGAAACAAATACAGATTGCAATCGCAAAATTACCACAATTTTGCGGCCAGGTGCAGAAACCAATTGCATGGAGAAAAGGACCTTCTATCAGCAAAGTGAAAAACTGAAACAGAACCTGATTTAACTAAGAAACTTTATTTAAAATTTGGTTGCTGTGTTTCAATATATAGCTTTAAACAACATTTATGTAAATAAGGGAAGCGTACTGGATAAACCTAAGCAAACTTTCAACACATTGTAATGGCAAACGGAAATTGAAGTGTTGCATATTTTATGACGACATTTTGTCACCGAAATCATTTCAAAGAACTAAAGCTACTTAAGATCGCTAACGACAATTAGAAACTGTCAAGCGTTTTCCCATAGGAAAGGCATTTGAATGCAATCCCAGTCCGAAAAAAACAAGAAAATATTTGCATATCATCTTGCTGACGCATTAAAAGCACAATTCCTTCAATGTGTGGTTCAACAGTAATCCACAGAATCTGATTCGGAGAAACACTCTATTGAAAACAACATCTGTTTCCTTTAAAAAGGGGTGAAAAAAAGAGGCGCAAACACATGTGATTGTTGTACACTACCCAACAGTACTTGGAAAGACCTTAACATATAAATAGGACGATGACGAAAATGTCGAAACTGGTTTACAGTCCAAGAAATTGTTTTCGAAATAGCTTCCAGGTAAGTACGTAGTTAGTCGACAATGCTGACTGTCAAAACATATGTATGGAAATATTTAGTCGTAAAGTACCTGAAGGTATGAAGGCACGGATTTAAATAAGGCCCATTGCTAATATATTTAATCTACAAAAATGTTCTTACATGGGTTTTAAATATATACGAACGACACAACGATTTGTCTACTTTTGGACCTGTTGGTTCTGTAGCATAGTTGCTTGTTGCTACGACATGTCCAACTTTAAAACTGATCGTAATGCCCTATTTAAGTTTAAAGCTTGACTGCCCTTGCAAAACTAGTACATTTTCCCCGACTTTAATGCACTCATGGAAAAACTATTTACGAACTTGTTAAGAGTTTGGTTTACAAAAATACATGTACTTGGCTGAGATCTAGAGTTCAAAAACCCACAACGGAAGTCTAATAACATTTTGTGGGAGCAGAAAACACACAAAATTTAGGACTCATAAAATAGGTTTGTTGTGTAACACATTAAAGTAATGAGTCATTTCCGTAAGACGAGTTGTTAAAACGAGAGAACAACCAGCGACGTGTTTACCCATTTAGCCGCAAAATCAAGAACAAATATAAATTGGCTGTGACCAAAACAGTTCATAAGTCACGCGACTTTCTTTGCCGATGAAGCACGTTTTTGATTGGGAGAAAAGGAAACAACGAAACAACATTGAAATGATGTGAGACTTCAGTATTCTCAGAAGACGTTGTCTTTCTCTACTGGGTTATTTTTTCTCTCACAAGTATTTTTACATGTGAAGTTTTTTCTAGTAAAAAATAAGTGGTGCAAAGATATAGTGTTATTTTGTTTTCGGTGAACACACGAAAGTTTCCCAGAATCATGTCAAAATAACAGGTTACTTCAACCCTTTGAGGGACACACTTTTTTGTGCACTGCTTTTTTTAATTCAGTCAACAAATCTTAGTTAAAATGGGTCAAAAAAAGTATTCCCCCAAAAAATTTTTGTAATTTCTTAGTTTGTTTATTTTAGAGCATGGTACATATATGTACCAGCAACCATCTGGGGAATTTTTTTTTTTCAATTTTTTTTTTCAATTTTGGCGCAAATCCATTTTTATAGTAAAAAATGTATTCAAGGATCACTGTAAGTAAACTCTGTTTACTAAAAATACTTGTATTTCATGTATTTGATTAGTAAATACAAAACAACAAACAAAACCTAGTCAACAGCATACAAAAATGCCAGAAAACTTGTAAATATAGAACAATGGTGCAGGTATTTCAACAATAGTTGTTGTCATTACCGGTGTAGGATTTCAGTTCAGTAAACTTAGCTTCAGAAAAATATAGAGATGAAAAGGAAATGCTAGTTTTGTACGAAGAAATCATAGATAGCAAATGGTAACATGTCACAAAAAATTAAAATACAACAAAATCAAGCACAGAAACTTATTTTTTATGATAAAGTTTGAAGCATTTTCTATCCTTTGCACAACAAAGATATGTGCCACAATGGCCATACTTGTTGTTGGTTCTGTTCTGAATCTTTTGACATGTGCAAAGCTTACACCTTTGTATATTGTTGATCAATTGAATTGACTTTGCTAGATCTTTTCTTGCAAATACTAGAATTGTGGCCCTTGAAATTTGATCACATGTTCATCAACGGAAGAAAATAGGACTGATAGAAATGATGAATTAAAATGCTGTAGTACTGGCCTAATTTTAAAAGCCCTATCATACATTGGATCATTTCTCGGTTTCATATTTTCATTGTTGTTGAAGTTCAACTTGCTACAGATCTCTTCTAATCACTAGGACTTTGCTTTTTTGCTACCGTACAATCAAGCATTGAACTGGCAGCAACAATTTAGAATCTTTTAGGAGAACCTTAACATCTTCTGCATCTAAAGCAAGGTCATCTTCAGTGTCGCTAACATCAGCAAACAAAATTTCCTCCACAATGCTATATCTCAGTGGAAAAAATAACTTTTTGTTCCTGTCACTTTTGTTCTGAAATGTCTTAAAATACAAATAAAAAATACTAAAAACCTTAAATGTGCTGTTTTGTAGTTCTAATTGGACTAAAAAAACAAACAACAGCATTTTTCAACAAAACTGAAAATTTTTGACTTTTTTCCCCAAATGGACAGTGGTACATATATGTACCATAACATGTATGTCCAAAATTTTTACATTTTTACTTGGGTTTTATTTTTTAAAACTAGTAATTATTGACAACCAACACATAAACAATAAAAAACGTTATCAGTCACTTGTTTTTATGTTTTTGTATACTTACCAGTAAGTGAAACAACTATGCCCTTGAGAATGACCGAAAAGGAATACTTTAAGGCACAAAAACAGCTGATCTGAAGGTGGCAAGTGCAAAAAAATCATGGAAATATAAACATTAAACCCAAATTGAGAGATTGTGTGAAAATTATATCGATCGACCAACAAATTAATTTTCTACGATGCTTCAAAGTTGTGGTACATATACGTACCAGTAACCCTCAAAGGGTTAAAGTGTCAATTAATAGGACAGTCTCAAAACGTCTGACAAATCTAAATGTCATGTTCCGTCAACATTACCGGAAATTCTCGTTCGACTGCCATCTGAAAAACATTTCAAACGTATTTTGCAAGAAACTACTACGTCATTTCCAGAAAATTCCAGGTGAATCTTCGTTTAACCACTGATAACACGCACGTCAAAGTTCAGAAGCTCTGTGATGGTTCGACGTTTCCTACATGATAATCGGCTAGGAAAAATTCCCACCACAAACAGGCAAAAGAATTGGCACGCGCTTGGAGGTCAAACATTCGTAAGTAAGTATGTGCGTAACCTGTTTCCTTAATGAGGCCGACAAATGGCCCTCACCGGTCGTACATGCTAAAAACAAGCCAAGCAAGCATGCCAGTGGAAATTAATAAAGGTAGCTGCAAGGGTGAAGTATTTCCGATGATTGCAGACGCCTGGGAACAATTAACGACTGGACTGGAGCTGTGGGCGCTGGCCAGACCAACCAACTTGCTTTTCTGTCTGTATTTCAGGCGCAGTTATGCTGGATGCTGGAAAAATTCAAAGCCGTTAAAAATCTTTTTTCCAAAATCCTTTTAAGGTTTTTTTTCAGCAAATAACGCAACTGTATGTTAACAGTTTACAAGTACATGATTATGTCAAAAGGAGTTGATATTACAAGCACCAAACGAAACTGAAATTTGCCCTTGTACAAGTTGGATTGTCTATCAAACCTGGCGTTACTGCGAAATAGTTGTTGTGTCGCACACACCCTTTGCTGCCCCCAGTGTTTTAAAGCTACAAAGTTTGATGTCATTGATTTGATTCTTGTAAACCGAACTTAGCATTTCAATGTCCTCTTTCGAACAGACCTTTATTTGTTTTAAACAGGTTTTACGTTTGAACTACAATTTGTCCATCCCGAATTGAACTTTAACGCGCTCTTTAAAATGTTGTCAGCAGATTTTCCATTGGAATAAGAGGAACTTGTCAATGCAGCATACGCCAAATACGCATCATACCGAAAACAAAGGTTTTTACTGCTTTTCAAATAAAGTTTAATCTTACCATTGCGCGGGGAAATGCTACAATTATGAATCCACCTTGAACCAACCAAATCGACTAGCAAAACCCTTAAGCAAATGGGATGTACTCTGAAGCATGTATTTCATTAACTTGTCAGTAGTGATTAGAACAAAAAGGCCGACAAGTCGATACCAGATCGATTTTGTACACGTTTGCACGCGAGTCAATTTGGTTTTGTGGTCGTGTAGGGAATTCGTAACATCTACAGCAGTTACCAAACTGGTTCGTGACATTGTGATAAAGAAAGTGAAGTAATCTTTTTGCTCAATCGATAAGACAAAACTGATTTGCTTGAAGTAAAAGTCTATGAGTAATTTTGAATCTTATACATTTTATCGCCCCGCAGATAAATAAAAAGCTCACGATTTGTTAAGCGTACATGTAAAAATTAAATATATTTCGATTGGTTGGTATTCAAGCCTCTTAATTGAAATACTAAAAGTTTAAAATATTAAAACAGTAGTGTATTCTGTAAGGTAACACGCGTTGTTTTTGTAGTAGTTAACCCCATTATCAGTACATATGACGTGTAAGCCACATTCCGCTTCTGATAACGAGCTTATAGTTAGATTACACCCAACGTTCTTCTGAACTATTTTGGCTTTATTCTATGTTACAAATTGGATCGTAAACAACAAGGCAAACGCCATACCTCCTACTTCACTTGCATAACTGCTTTCGAAAAACATGGGCTAAGATTGTTCATGTGATTTATGTTTTATGTTTATGAGAAAATCTGTACCTAGGTAAATTGATTGAGTGTAAAATTATCGGTCCCATTGACCATTAAGTCAATTTGTAACCGTAACCAACATTTGACTAAAACGGGCAAGAATTGGGTTGAATCGAATTCACGGAGTTAGACGACAAGCGTTAACGAGCTTGGAGGCCCGAAATCAGTCGCAAACACTTTTGATAGGTTAACATCCTCTCTTAACACCGCAAAGCTGTTCATCATCTTAGGGCTGAAGCAATTACAAATTATATCCGACACCGACATCGTACGCGCGCTGGCAAATCGATACATCACCCTGATTGTTTACCACATGAGTTTAACAAATCGCTCTAGGTTGAGCACCACCCTCACTGGGCATATAATGAACTGGGATAGGGGTCTTTTTTCTTCGTAGCTCCTTAAAGGGATTTTTCTCGATCTTTTTACTAGGAAAGTAATGCCTTTTCCCTGGATGAAAAATGTGTTGAGATTATCACCTGAAACTTCGTAACAATTTGAATATTTTTGTCTCGTCGCAAACGTTTTTAAAAACACATTAGAGAGGTGTTCATATGCCTTATTAATTATCAGTCTAATTTCTTGTGGATCTTCACGTAATCAAATAAATAACGGACGTTTGCAAAACTAACCAAAAACTTCCCGACGCCAAAGCAATTAAAAACATTACAAAAAGTCTTAAATTTAATAAATTTAATTTATCTGGTCAGTTTGGACTCAATAAATTTAGTGGTATGGGAATGATCAAGATAGTGCTAGATGTAGAAAAGGCAGCTGGGGTTAGGAGTCCGAAATGAGGTGAGATGCACCAAACCGTGCGAGGAAGGCAAACTTCACGGAAGCACTCTTCGTGTCCTGTGTAACGACACACAACAAACACCCAAGGTAACTTAATCCGCTTAGAACCGATTGCTGCAACTTCCACAAGCAAGTAAAGAGGGGCGTGGGGGTGGACCGCTTTTGGGGGGAGGGGGTGTAGCTGACCGTGTTCGATTGACGTCATTGGGTGCAAGGGCCGGATACTTCTCGTTTGTTGTGCCCCTGTTGGTTGCCTGGCAACCGTGCACAAGCGGAAAGGTATGCATCTTGCATGCTGCTGCAGGTGGCGGCATTAAGGAGTTAGTTTCGCTTCGTGTCAACGCGGCAATTAGTACAAAAAGGTTGATGGTCTCAGGACAAAAACAAAACAGAATTGCCCATTTCGTTTTTTTAAAACAAAGAGTTTTCCAACTTGCAATCTAAGTTACTAATTTAGCATCTTAACTGTACATTTCAGTATTGTGGAGATAAAGTTGGACTACAGGCAAATTAATTTCCCAACTTATTCCCAAACAGACACAAACGTTCCACAATGCTAAACTTAAACTTGAGGGTAACAAACTAATGTAACAATTTTGTCATTGTTTTCGTTAATTTAACACATTTTTGAGTAGAAATAGTCCAAAAAATCTACCCCATCTTTACCAATCAGAGAAGTCAGTTAGCGTTGTTTACGGGGTGAAACCGGGGCCGAACAAGTGAAATTCGGAAAAATTTGCTGACGAAGTACTACGCCTGGTTGTTTCGTTTGAAGTGGTACCTTGCTTGCACGAGAAGGGTAAAATGCAACCGTTGTATTGCATTGTTGCGTGCGAGTTTTCAACTGGAATTTGGACTTTGCCTTTCTCAATCCAGCTCAATTTAAGGCCTTCAGCATTAGCTTTCCTCATAGGGTTACAGCTGGTTAAAAGTGAAGATTGGCCATCTAACTTGAAAAACTAGTAAAAGTAAATTAAACAAAACGTAAGTAAAATGCACTTTTGGACATGACTTGGTTGATGGAAGTATCTGATTAAAAAGTTACTTTGACAGTATACATTTGCACGCGTTTCAAGCAAAACGGTTTGATTTCACCTACAGGCCGATGGATGATGTTGAGAAGTTCATTTTTTAATCCGAAAGACTACAGGAATTTTACTGAAATACTAGACGAGCACGGAATTAAATGCATGTGTTTATTGCTGATACCTGTCCTACCTGTGCATCAACGGCTTGCACACAAACACCAGACGTACATGCGGCGGCTGTTGCTTGACGATGCCTAAAAGGCTGGATATTTAGCCGACTTCACCCCTTGGGCCTGTAGAAGTTGCAGAAAACCTCTTTTTGCCAATATAGTTTGAACAACATGTTGCTACATCGTCCCTTGTCGCATTCGTGCAGCCAGTTTTGCCTCCAAATACCGGTCAAATCGTGGGAAGGTACTGATTTGTGGAATGTCTTGCGTCAATGCCGTGGAAATGTGATACAGGTACTGCGTTACGCTATAGCAAAGCCTTTTGGGATCACCAACTGTTCAAGAGCCTCTCATCTACAGCCCATAAAGTCGAGCTTGCATATCAAAACATGACTTTTTGAGGCTTAAAACGCGCGTGTTCAACACTTCAACGAATTGTCAAACACCTGGTGTTTAAGAGCATGGGGTCAAGGCTTTAATGCAACAGTTCATTTTGTGATAATATGCTCTTTAATATATCTAACACTTTTTGTTTTGAAGCAAGCTAGCGTTAACGTAACGGCACAGCATTGACGAAGCCAATTAAACTGTGACGTCACCAACTCCGAGAGCCATATCACGTAGCCAATATTGTTTTGATCAACAGTTAATTTGATTTTCGTGCAGTTGCTCACTTGGAAAGAAATTTCACTACGGAAAATCGGATGTTTTTGTGATTTCACGTCTGGTAGATCTTTCAACTGTTTACAAAGCGTAAAACAACACGCATCCCGAAACGTATTATTTGAACCAGAAACTCGAAAAGTTTTGAATCGTGCTTCTACAAAATCAGTCGTGCTGTTACAAAGGTTTTAGAAGTCAAATATGGCCTCTAATTAAAACAGTTTTCTTTTCAGCGCACACCTCTAAAGATTTTCCCCAAATCTTTTTTGAGAAAGTATAACTTGTTGGATAAAAATGAAATATGATATTACAAAATGGTTTGAATAATTTTTACAAGCAAACAAATATATCAGATCGTCCAGATACATTCAAAATAAGTTACAAAAACCTAAATCTTACACGTTTAATTAATAGCAGCCTGTGTCGCATATGCTTTGTACAGTAGATGTTGTCATAGCGAAGGTATACTTTTATCAAAGACTGTAGCAGCACCAGATCTGTAAAAGGGACTTTCACAACAGCAGATGTGTAGTAAAACGCCGACATAACGGGCGCGACCACAAAACAACCGCTCCCGCCGCTTCTCGAGTGCTGTGTGCTAACCGCCTTGCTTTACAATTCACAAATGCTTTGAACAGAAATCTCCAAAAACTGACAGCGATCTTATGTATTGATACAAACTAAAGCTGGGAACACGAGCTTGCAACCGCATTAAAAAGTTGGGGCATACACCTGTTGGATGTACGCATTTTTAGTAACAAAATCACATCAAACATACATAAAGTAAACTAGAAGGGTGGCTTTCTGATATACTTCCATTTTATATATTCTATACGATATTTACCAATTTACTATACACATCATTTGATCTACACATATGATTGTTTTTGTAAACAAAAACTAATGGGTCCCCACACGCATGTTTGTGCGGATTTACGGTAAACAAATGTTGCGGTGATTTTTAGATTCTTAAGGACCAAAAAAAACCCAGCTGATTTCTAATCACCGAAAAGACTGTCTCTTAAAACGTCTGTCCGGACGTCAAGCTGACCCCTCCCGCTCTGCACTAAACCGTTTTAATCGTAAACTCCCTTGGGACTTCTGTCTGACTGACAGTGTACACAAACTATGGGCTGTGAAAGTCATTATCTGGCCGATTAAGGCAAATTTTTGAAAACTAAACGAGTAAACTACTGCAAACAATTGTTTGAAATTTCAGCACATTAGGCCTTGTATTTCTGACCTAAAACCAAAAAAGATTATTTCAGGATTTAAGGGGTGACGATTATTTCGGGTTTAAAGGGGTAAAAATGGGTAAATCCAATAAAAAATTGGAAAATTATTTAGAATACCTTACATTGCACCAACCAACAAAGCATGAAACTCTTAGATCATGTACTTTCCAACCAACAAAGCATGAAACTCTTATCATGTACTTTAGTCAGTACAGTCGTTTCAAAAGTTTACGTTTTGGGGGCTTGTGGGTGAACAACCGGGTCATTTGGGGTCAAACTTTAAAAGGATCAGGTTTTAAACAATAGCTAACATCTGTGTAAATTTGAATAAATTTAAAGCACTCTTTCTTGACCAAACGCGTTTGACAAACCAGCGTTAGACAAAAACGAATATTTCGGGGTTTAAGGGGTAAAAATGGGTAAATCCTGTTAAAAGTTAGAAAATTCTTTAGAAAACCTCACATTGCACCAACCAACAGAGCACATAACTCCTAGATGATGTACTTTAGTCAATACAGCCGTTTTTAAATTTTTACGTTTTGGGGGCCTGCGGGTGAACCGCTGGGTCATTCGGGGTCAAACTTGGATCAAATTTGGATTTATATGTAACATCTGTCCAAATTTTATTAAATTTGGAGCACTCTTTCTTGACCAAACGCGTTTAACAAACCAGCGTCAAACAGAAAAAAGAAAAAAAATACGGACAAAAACAATATGTGTCCCCTTCATAGAAGGGGACCCACAATAAATGTTTATAAGTTTCATTTCTGAAGCAGTCTCAAATTGAAGGCAGCAAGAAAAAAAGGAAAAGTCCTAGATATTTGTTTTAGCAGACGAATATCAATCCATAACCAACCAAATTCTGCAGTGATACAACGCATAAAACGCCTAAGAAAAAAATCTACTTGGACGTTTACAATGAACCTATGTGTACTCACCACCACCATAAGAGAGCTGATGTACATTCCAAACTGCTTGAGCATGTTACAAAGGCGACAAAGAACGTCTCCACCATACCACTGCATAATCAAGTTCCATGTCGCATCTGCAATAATACAATAGAAACCGTGTTAGTATTATCTGGCATCTAGTAAGAAGTATACCAAGGAGGATAATTTTACCCTATACAGAAAGCATCAGCTGAGAAGAACAGGGTACATAAACTTTTTTGGATGGAATTAGGAAATCGGACATCGTTTATGGGTTTAAATGAACGTTTAAGGAATAAATTTTTAGCACTTTTGCAAGCATTGAACTTTCCACTTCAGTTTTAGTCTTTTTCCTGAGCTAATAAAACCAACCAGCGCGCGTTCGGTGGCGCGTAGCTTGGAATTTCCACAAAAGCAACAAAGCATCATTCACAAGATATGAAGCACTGTTATTTGCATACATCAAGATTGTGCCACCCACAGTAATAGGTCATTTCCGTGCCAGAAGTTTCAAACCAACACAAATTTTGTTGTTAACATACAGGGTAAATATATTCTGCTTTCATAGGAATTGTTGGGTCTAAAACGTTGCCATAGTTAGTGACAGTGAATTAAAAGCATGAACACTATTAAAGTGACAGGTATTGTTGAAACTGATGAAGGAAAAGCGCCATTAGGTCAAATTAGTTTGGGATAGGTCGTTCTGTCATAACACGTTCTGCAGCATCAATGCAATATCTCCCGTATTCGTTAGGCATATTACCCATGGATCCAATGATTCAAAAGACTGAACTTGTGTCAACTTTACAAAACATTCCACTCTGTTTCAGAGTTGTAAGCGCCTGTAATTGGGGCCCAAACCGATTTTGTTTGAACAAAGCCTGTATATTGGACCGAAAAGTTGATGAAACTGCGTCACAAATGACGCCGAGTGTAACGTCAGGCCCTGGTAAAGCCCAATTTATACAAACCGAAGCCCGATCCGTCTCAAAAAGCCAGGCCTTATCATACCTCTTCGCTGTTAATTGCAGCTTTTGCCCAACAACATTTTCGAATGGGCCGGATGTAACCAAAACAAAGTGTATTACAGCTCGGGTGGGGGATGTGCTTCGATGTATAAACTTTTGAACTTTCTAGGTTTAGGGTAAGTGGCATACATCCTATTGACAACACGCCTCACGTTAGATACAAAATTAATTAACAACAAATGCACAATGTACAAAAAATAACCCAAATTAGAGATGCGTGATGTGGTTGACTGCGCCACGGGTATAAAACGGGAATTTACAAATCTAAGGTAGATTTTTTTCTAGCTCCTTTCAACTAAGGGTGTACGACCAGGGTACGTAGGGAAGGGGGTATATTTTTGACCGATAAATGTGTTTTAAAAAATGAGTAAGTTTAGTGTACTTAAATTTTTAGAAGTTATAAAATACTACTCGTCATAAGGTTTTATATTTTGTCGGATTATAGCTTAGAATCGCAACTATCTTATTTTCAGGGAAATAGCATTGTTATGATTACAAGGTGTCAGCGAAACACTGGATAAAAAGCCCTATAAACTTTCTCATATACACATTATTTATTATACGCCGGACCTATACAAAACACGTAACCAGTAACCACATCCCAGACACAATCAAATGACGTTAACAGACTTAAATGACATCTCATAATCATATTTATTTTGCGTTGAAAGCCGCAAAACCACTAGTTTTCAGTCACACGGAGTTAAATGTTACGACAGGATTTGTTAATGACTTGACACATACGAAGCGGTATTGCGCCAATCCGTGAATTATTAATGACTCTTCACGAAAACACAAATTTCGCGACAACTGTGGGAGACACCTAGATGTCTAAAACATTTTAGGTCAGTGGCCCCAACCTTTTGTAGTAGCCGAATTTACTTCTTTTATGTACTTGTTAAATGCGGGTTCCCATACAAAAGTTGACAGGATAGGTTCCTAAATTTTCCCAAAAAAGGAAATAAATGTGGCATTGTGGAGCAAAGACTAAAAACCAGAATACAATTTAGTTATAGGACAAAGAGTGTGCATTCGTGGTTTCTTTTTAAAAAAAAAAAAAAACTGCCGGAAGAGCTAAAAATTCTGTTGAAACTATAGTATGCTTTTAGGATTTAGCATTTATGCACCTTTAAAACCACCCAACGAATCCTTTAGAAAACCGCTGCTTTATGGATACAATCGTAAACTATCAATATTTTAACCCAAAAACTTTGTAAAACATTGCGCAAAGCTCGTCACAAATTTTACGTCATGTCAAAGTGATGGTGACACATTAGTTGTGTGTTTTATCCCGACAACAAACATGTACGCATTGTCAGAATAGTCAGGAGAATCGATGAAACCTTGTTTGGAGTGTGGCGCGGTTTTTGTTTGAACTCAGCAGACAGCCGCGATGACGACAATGAATGGCACTTCAACGGAGTTTAGTCAAAGCCACACATGAAGTTGTACTTGGAACTTCACATGACGTTTTGTTCATTTGTGGATTGCCATTTTTATCGTCGCTTGGTTACTTTTTTTCTTACATCTTCGAAAGGGCTTTTATTCTTTATAAATTTGGCATTTTTGCTTTTATGCGACACCTATTTATTCATACGGATTTTGCAAAAATCTCACAAAAAAATATTTTATCTTGTCCTAAATACGAGCTGTTTTTAGCATAGATTATCATTTTTTTCAGGTTTTAGTTGTTTTATCTCATGTCCTTTTGTAGGTAACGTTTGGTCGGCAGACTTGGTCTACAAATTCACCAGACACGGCAAAGAAATGTGCATCAACCTAATTACCAAGGCTGTTTTAGGACTCTAAAAAAATAAGAATACTTGAGAATCCGCCATTTCATCTAATTATTTGTACGTCGTTTTCAACGGAAGAACAGCTTAAAATCGTCTGAAATCACCAATTCGTGTCCAAACCTTAAATTTAAACTACTTTCTGAGCTAAAAAGGCGAACAACTGCAGACTTGGACGCTAAGTTTTGGTTCAGTTTTGTGGTCACGTTTCTGATGTGTTTACATCAAACGGATCCTCTTAAACCTCCGTTAATCCGCAGCACATGCGGCTCAAAAAGCGCAAAGCCTTTGCAAGCTTCGTCAGTTTTTCGCAGCAAAACGGAGATGGCAATTCATTGGGGCAATTTCATCGAATGTATTTGATGTTATCAATGAATTGCCTAGTACATGTACACAAAATGCACTTTAATGCGCATATGGATTACAAATCTACTCCCGTTTGTGGGTGAAAGTAAACCGCAACGAGGTTTAAAAAATTTATGGAGCTCAAAAGATGCTGAAATGGCCGGATAAATGGATTTTGTGGTATTTGCTTACGAATACATGTTTCGACAATAGGTCGAGTGACCTTGCCGTGTTGGCATAAAAAATACTTCAGCAATTTCACACCTTTAGATGTGTTTTACAGAACAACTACGGTGGATGTTTTTTTTACAAATGCAAAATACTAAAACCCAGTACAAATCGACACAGGTTCGGTACGTGGAACACGACGGCGTTTTTAGAACATCATGCACTGTTGTTCAAGTAATGTTTTTCAAGATCTACAAGATTTCCAACGGGGAAGGAATTTTAAAACTTGAGGGAATGAATTTACTTTTTTTACATGTGATTTGTAAATAGACACCTAAACTGTGGGAATATGACCTGTGAAGTTGATGAAAGACGCAATTTTAAATAACCTTTTGTATGGTTTAGCATTTACTAAGTAGCATGTTAGGGAGGAATAAAAATGTTTTAAATTGTTGAGAAACGAATTGGTCGAAAAAGATTGGGAACCACTGGCTTAAGTCATAACTTCAACTTTGTTTGTAAATTAAAAAATGCCTTGACAATTTGAGACCGAGGGTTAATGATATAAAGTGCACGCACACAGCGTTAACCCCACTACTAATACAAAGTAATTAACTTATCGCTATCAACGTGGTTCAGTGGTGAGAGATAAGCGAAACCAGTTCATGATCAACGGTGTTAATCAGTTAAAGTGGTCAGACTCAATTCGATAATCACCAGGCGTCTGGAACTAGGCAGAAGGAATGTCTTTCCCAGGGGAGAATTCCCCTCTTGGTCGGATCAAATTCATTTGATTTGACCTTCAAGTCACTCTGAGCTACTGGATAAGTTCATAATCACCCGCAACCAATGCAATATTGACCCTTATCGTGTCAACGAAGTAAAACTAGCCCGTATTGTGTTATTTTCAAACGATCAACAATATTTAAGACAACGTATTTTGTTTTAGACTTTTCGTTTAGCAAGTGGTTTGTTTCATCGAACAACGACCATTTTTTTTAAATATATAGTTGCAAATAAAACAACCCTCGCTTTTAATTTGGGAAGTTGTGTTGGAAGGGAATACGCATTTTGTCGACTTGGACAATTTAGAAAAAAACTGTTTTCTGAAGTGAATTAACACTACATGATTTAATCCCACTAAATATACGCATGTTTACTAAACGAGCTTCTTATTGAAAATACAATAATGAATCGTAACTAATGGATTGCGGTTAAGGCAACAACCGCGCAGTGAAGGTCGATTAAAAGCCGCAATGGTCTCGTGCAAAGATGCGGGAATGTAAAGGTCAAATGCGGCCATGTTCTGGGACAAAAAGACGAAAAATCAAACAATCTTAAGGGATTTAACTTAGATCAGTATCAGTTCCAATAGGACGGTTCGATAAGAAGCTACTTGTGTGCACCCATATGTCTTGAAATACCGTTTCTTTTTAAAATACAACCGATAATCGGGTAATTGATAGTTAGTAATTTGGTATAATGCAATTCAATTACAACATAGCGTTTAAATGAAAGCTTGTGAACAAACAACGGAACATAGTAAATTTTATTAGTGGTTTTAATGCTGAAATTTCCTGATTGTAAAAGATATTTTACCATTTTTACGTGTTGCTATTTGGAATTTTGCAGGAATAAAACAAAGACCAATCTTGTTCCCGCGAGAGTTGTATCTCAGCAACACTATTGTACGACTTTACAAGAAGTGCGATAACACCGCGGCTTGGGGCTGATTTCACAGCATAAGCTTGGAATGTTAATTGACATAGAAAATACCTCATCGGTATTCTTGGCTAAAGATCAATGGTTGTTAATTAACCTTGCAAGACCGCGAACCGCATAAGGGCATCATTCACTACTCACGGTAGTTTACGAAGCATTTGTCTTAGATATGTTATTATTATTATTTTTTTAGCATGATTGAAATTATTTAATTAAGCATGATTGGAAACATTGCAAAGAACCAAACGGGTAACAATGCAATAACTGGTGTGACGAGTGTCGCCAGGAAATGTTTCTAGCGTTGTATGTCGGCATTTAAATTGCTGTGCATTGACAGAGTGGCGACAGATATTGAAGGATGCAAACTATCTGAACACGCCATTTGTCCAACAAACGTGGCTTTCGGTTGATGATTGGCAAAATACAACAAACCTCGGTTTAAATAGATTCGGTTAAACCGGCCCTTCAAACAATTCAGACAAAACTTGTGGTACAAATAATTTGAAATGTGAAGGCTTGAACCACTCGACATCGGGTAATCTGGCCATTTTTTGGTCCGAATGGGTCTAGATTAATTAAGGTTTACTGTACTGCAAAAAGGGATAATAGTGTATTAAGATATTTAAAGAAAATAAACACGTCAACTTTCATAACCTATAGTGCAAAACCCAATTATTTTGGGTGAATTGTAGTATTTTGGAATCGTATATGGGGATGTACCAACCATAAATCCGAAAACTAGCAAAAATCATGATGTTAACTTACCCATTGGCATAGAGAAGAAGGTAAAGGCGAGATCAGCTAGTGTGAGGTGAATTGTGATGATGAGGACATGGCTCTTTCTTCGTGCTCCCCATAAGCAGTAGAGCACAAAAAGGTTCCCAGTGGCACTGAAGAGGAAGAAAAGCCAAGTAAAAATCACCCGGACCAGCTGGGACGTGTTGAACTGGAGAAATTTCTGAAAAAAAGTTGTTTTTTGGATAATTTACATAGGCTAGTATTGCACATATAAGCGACATGATTTTGTTTCATTAAACGTTTCACACAACGTTTAGGAAAATTATCATCAATTTAAAAATAGGTATTGATGCTAAAAGAACGATTAGCAACACATGTATAATATGACAACATTTTTTGCGTTTTTGACAATAATTCAAAGTGAAAAAATCCGGACGATTTTGAAAGCTTTAAAATGTTGCATGCGGTGGCACATTGTCACGGCAAACCTGATGCTGGTAGTCCATCGAACGCATTTGTAGACGAAGTTTTGATAGGGTTGTCAAACTTAATAGCAAACTACATACTTTTCCGTTTCATAAATTACCAATCGTCTAACAGGATTTATATTTTGCAAGTGAGCGGACATTGGTATATGTTACGTGATTTCGCGGTTTCATGTTTCAGACTTTGGTCGGTTGGAAGTCACCTAATACGTGATCAATAACAAGTTTCTGACACTTTGGGTGGCCTAAAATAGCCTAATTGCGTCCGTTTTAAAAGTAAGACGAACCACCTTGCCACCCGAAACTTGACGGCTAACAAGCCTATTTTGTTCAGGAATTTCCAAAAACAAGTTTAAAACCAGATGATCAGGTGCTTCTAACGTTGGAGTCGATTTTTTGTAGAGCTTTCTAATTGTAATGATATTGATATTACGTTAACGGCACCGAAAAGGCAATCATATGGCGCATTTGTTAACTATATATGGCTAATGATCAATAATAATGTAATTTGTCGCAAATTTAGCATCAAAAAGCTACAACACAACAATCCTGGGTTCGAACCACGCGACAGGTGTAACATTTGACCACAAAATGTCTCCTATAAAGTCGGTAGGGCTGCAGCTGTAAATAAACATTAAAAGGTATAAACGCGGTTAGGTGTGTTTGCAGAATTCGTGCAGGTTTGTAATAGAAGTTAAGGAAGTTATTCATAAGTGACCCTTTAGTCTGCCACTTCCTCGCTCTTTTCCCGGTCATTTGACGAATTGATGACATACAACACTGACAGGCCTGAGGGACTGAAGGCCACTGCGGACATATTTGCAGTAACATATTGTTTCCTTCGATAACAGAAGTGTAACTAAGGCACCAAAAACTTCACGAGTTTATCACTTTGAGCTTGTACCTTACTTGCAATGATTAGAAGACTTTTACGTTAGACTAGACTGCGGAGAGTATCAATGATTTTTTACTAAATACTTAACCCATTGCCATAAACAACAATGTTACGTTTTACTGCAGCACATGTACACGATATTTTTTATTCCCAAAGCGTTATACAACCTTTTTGGAAACTATTTTTTTATTATATATACATGATACATGTTTCAATCAACAAAATTGTGTAAAAGCCAGTAAAAGGTAATTTAATCCATTTTAAAATAGGATTACCACAGCATTCTAAACAGCCAGGGATCTGATTTTAAACGTTCAATGCGTTCACGCGCTACTGTGCTTGTTTGCATATAGCGTATAGGAAAGTCATGTTCTGTGCTTACAATTATGGTAGCAAGCTGATCCCGGCAAAACAACATGTTGACTTCACCACAAAAACATGGCCACAAACATACAAACGTCAACTTTGAACGCTCACTTATTTGTTAGGGGATATAAACCGAGGTTCTAAGTTCTAACAAACTTGCTGGTTCGAGATTGTTCGTGACTGAATGAGACCACAATGTTCGATCTTTTCACACCATACGATGCGGCAACTCTTATTACGACTGGCAATGTTGTTGCTTCTTTCCGAGGTTGACCACAACATTTTTGCGCCTAGACTAAATGCCGAAGGCAGAAATTCTCCTCAAACAGGGCGTAACAGTCGACTGACAAGAGGGTCACGAGGTTGGGAAGCAGAGCCTGACGGGTTTCTCCTCCTTGTTTTGTCAAAACGACTTATTTGGGATTTTTGCATGTTTGGGGGGTAACGTGAAACTCTATTAGCAAACGTAAAGCTCAGTTCTTACGAATTTTTTGCAAAAGCCGAGACAAAGGACATGAAAACATGTTTTTAATGGCGATTTGCGTTGCCACGAGGCACAAAAATAACGTTCTGGTTTTTGACGCGGTATTTGATTATAGTGTGGATTTCAATCATTTAGGCACATTAAAATGTAAATAAAGTCGAAAGTGCAAACAGATTTGAGATTAAATGTCATAAGGGTTAAGCAACGCAAATTCGTGGAATGCATATTGCCTTTTGAGGAAAAAGGGCTGCATCCATGAAAATCGACTTAACGACCAGTTATGTAACCTCTCCGACAATATTCTCTTTTTGTGAAAATATTTTTGGGATTTCTGAAGGTTGCCTTATTCAATGAAAAATCACTTTAAAATGTTATTTGTTGTCACTTTGAGTCTAAAACCAACAAACCGCACTTACAACGTTTGTTGAACAGGTGCCAAAAGCTAATAGATGGTGCAAATGAAACTTTGGTCAACATGTGTCTTGCACGTTAAGGTAGATGGGCCACAAATAGATATGATGACATATGTACGACTTGTCCATGTAAAACCGATAAAGACTTTAACACGTGTGCATGGCTAAGAAGTACTTGACCTTGAATGTTATCACATTAGACCCGGCGTCTTGTCTAATGTAGCGGGGTTCTATTAGGCCTTATTATGGCTCCCTTAGGTGGCGGTGAATTTTTGCAGTACAATTTGTTTAAAAAACAAAAATAGTCATCGAAACAAAATGCTTGTGCGACTGATAAACGATATCTTGTTGATGTCATTGCTATACATAACCAAGTATTGCTCATCCAGCCGTTTTATTGTAAACAATCGACGTTTCGACGTCCTATACAAGACGCCTTCATCAGGATAATGAAATATCTTGCAGGACAAAATTCTTATGAAGCAACAAAGTGCAAAACGTCGATTGTTTACAATAAAACTGCTGGATGAGCAATACTTGGTCATACATTATGCCTGGCAGCAATAGCCTATGTCATTGCTATACATTGCTGCAAACCAGACGCCAAAGCTAAAACTAAGTTAAAGTGGCGCAAATTGGATAAAACCAATATTTTGCTTAACAATAAACAAACAAATGCATCAGGTCTAACCATAGCCTGAAAGAAGACCACAGTGAAGCAAAAATCTTGTGATGCCCTTGCGCGACAGGACTGCAGTACCCCTTTTGCAAATTTTAGTACAGTGCATTAAGCCAAGACACGGATTCTATTCGTAACGCAACCGGAGAGTTGCCATAAAATCATACAAGTTAAATTCTGGCATTCGAGTAAAAAGCAAGTGATTTTGTCAGCATATAGGGAAAGGACAGCTTATATATATAGATAAGGGCGTTGATCATTTACAACAACGGTTTGGTAACTGTCGAAAAACAATCTTCAAAATAAGTGAGAAATTAAAACACAAGAATTGAAAACAGCGATTTTAAACAGAAGTGCGATCAATATATTAACCAGACAAGCTTGACGAATGTGTCAAGGCGTGCGGGATTGTAAAGCGATACCAGTTGTCATCGAGGCGACAAGATGTATATTATGTGATTGAATTAGTGTTTTCCATAGCCTACGTGCAAACCGAATGCACTTGTTTTACCACAGTCTGTGAGACGCACTTGTTTCAACTACTTTACTGTGTTCTGTGTAATTATGGTTTGGATTGTCTATTTTGGTCTTACCGAAAATATACGAAAGGTAGTAATTTAATTATAAATACCATCACGAAGCTTTCTATCGCATGTGTTCCAATCCTAAACAGAACAAATCAAGAGACGTTGTCAATGCTGCACTGACAATTTTGCGTCTTGCGAGACTTTACGCAAGTTTACATCAAACGAGAAAAATGCGTGAACATACTTTAAGTGCCTACCATATGACACAAACGTACATGACAAGAAAGCAATGTTGTTCAGCTGAATACCGTATTGTCCTATCGTTGCGCCACATATCCATGAGAACTGTTGAAACAAAGAAACTTTTACAAAAGCTGAAGTGGTCAGTGAAGACCCCACAAAGGTCCAGCGTGTCTAATGAGGCGTGAAATCGATCGGATTTCTCGCTAGCCGACTTGTTTTGATTTGAAATGTGGCCAGCTCACGCGTAAGATCAACCCCGTAATTGCCGTGGATTTGACGGACATTCCTTCCGATCTTCTTTAGATTTGGAGGCTCTAAACCGCCAGCGAATACTATGCTGGCTAAATAGTTGGCTGCAAGCATACTATTTCATGCTATTCGTTCTTTTGACGATCGACTTTGTTTAAACTTAACAAGAACCAGCAGGGCGGACATTTTGCAAGTTATGGCTTAACAAAAATATAGTTTCTCAAATTTGCTGGGGTGGCCATGGTTTAACGAAAAGATTTTTTACCATTGAACAACCACGGCTTTCTTACAACCTATTTCAGTGTTAGAAATAGTTAGAATTGTAAGCAACGCGTCCAAGGTCTTGTACAATACTTTTCCACACATTCGTTGTCATATTAGCATAACCATTTGGTCGTAATAAGGTGTGGCATGGGAATATGACACATGGCGTCCGTCAATAAGACGCCAGTGCTGCTTAGCAGCAAGACTACTTCGATAAAATTTGAATTAGGCGTCGTATACTTGAGGAACTATTGCTAAAAATGAACGCATGTAAACGTCCTAGTAGGTCAAAATCGTTTCGCATTGGACAAATACGAAATACAATTACACAATCGCGAAATATCTCTCATGCGTACTTGACATCATTACCCCATATTAGACAACATAAAAGTGTCCAGTCAGGCAAAATTGCGTGCAAATAAGGTATGATGCCCTGCATGCCAAGGCTGACCTGCCGAAATGTCAAAATTTTAACCCGATTTTCGACGTCGAAACCTCGTTATGATCAGTGTACTGTGTATGCAATAAATAATTTGCGCTCGATCGATTACCAAGGCATGTATTGCGAAGAAACTGTGCTCATACTTTGAAAATATCAACATATATGGTCTCATTTTTCCTAAAGTTTAACGCATAGAAACTTTGCGCTTTAGTTTTGCAACTTTGTAAGTTTACACAGAAAATACGATTGGTATCCACCATCAAAATTTTGGACTGTGGTCATAACATTAAACCACCATGTTATTATGATTTGCTTTCGCAGATGGGGCAGTATCCATTGAAAGTTCAAGCATTTAGAATGAAAAAAAGTGTACTTGGATCACATACTCTGAAATCAAGTGGTTTTCATATTTGCCCATTAAGATTCCTGTAGTTGATTGGTTTATAGATTGAAATCTTACACAAGTTAAAGTCTGTTTTGTTGACTTTCTGAAAATATACATTTTTGAAAACATTGCAAACATCATGATTATATCTGTAGCCGAGTGTAGAGAAAGCGCAATGATTTCGTCTTCCTACATCGGTGCCAGTTGGCCACATGCCAGGAGGTTTGGGCGTCAACTTGTTGTCAGATTCCAGCACGAGCCACTGACGTCATAAAAATAAGTGACGTTGCATTTTTGATGAGATAATTTTTTGAAGCGGAAAGCCCAGAGCGCAATCTTCAACACACGGGAAAACGTCGGGGAATTTGCGGCAGAAGATAACAAATCAGTTTCGGGTGGTGGGTGTACCAAGTTAACTATGATCACCTTACAACGGCGACGTGGAACCAATACATTAGTTTGCTAAGGGCGAATTAAAATGAATACGTTGTATTCTACTTCGCTGGCCATTTGTTTTTTTATTAAAGCCATACTATTTAAGTCCGTGTCTTGCGTACCTATGAATCAAAGAGGTAAAGCAAAGTTACATAGATTTAGCTGCTTGAAGGAGATTTAACAACGTAAACATTCTCCGCAGTTTCACCCTTTTTTCATACATTCTGCACGGTTTATGTTGAAATACATGGAGTACTAACAGTATGAAAAGATTCTATGGAACACACTTGACATTATACTTCCTAATAACACGGTGTAGCTGCAGCGCGTTTAACCATTATCCACCAATTCTGCCGTTCACTGTTTTGCGCACCATTATGTTTTAACGTTGCACAGCTATTTCCGGCTAGGTGATTGTTTTAGTGTTACTGTGTCATCTCTCAATTACATCTCCTTCAATACAACATTTCTTTTGTAAAAAGGTGATTTTAAATGAGATTGATGTAAAAACTTTTCGTGAATTTTATCCGCACTGTCAGCCGTTGAATGGAAATTCAATCCAAGCAAAATCAAACTCACTATCGCAACTTGAAACGCCCCATTGAAATGTACGGGCTGTAAGAGTTCGTGTTTTCATACATCCCCGCGAAGGCTTTCATTTACCTTCACGACAGTTACGCCTGATTGGACCACAAAAAATCCATGAGTAGGTGAAACGTGCTTGAGGTTTGTTACGAGAAACGAAAGCACGTGACACCAATAGCTGCGGTTTAGACCAGTGTTAACCTTTTGAGATTTGAACTTTTTTTTACCTATTTTACCTATATTTTTCCTTTAACTTTATAGAATTTCATAATAAAACTACACAGTAATGAAACATATTGGAGTTGAACGATTTTGTTCTTGTCTAAAGATGGTAAGGAAATCAAGAAAACCTTACTTGAACTAATTTGAGACTGGGGGATTTAGGTTAACAAGCATTTAGATTTAGAGTCACTCAAGGTTAGAATTCCAAGTGAAAGACCTGCCCGTCGTCGGTAAAAAATTTTCCTTAATGCTTAACTTCTTCTTTTTGCTTATTTTTGGTTGAAATTTATGGTCACCTGAAGTCACCAACTTTAAGCACAACGTATTAAAACGTAACAAGCTTACATTTCAAACGCACGTTGTCAACAGTGAAGAACAGGTACTCAACAATAGAAATAAAAAGTTCCTTTTACGATTACATACTGAGTACGTGACTTAACCGTTACGGACACATGAGCGACGATCGTTCAAAGTGGCAAAAGTCAATGTCGAAAAAGGAGGTGAACATCTCAAGCACCTTGACGTATTACAACAACAGTCTGAAGCTAAAGCACACACACCACACCGACATATCCAGGATTTAATCTCGTTCCAGTACACTTACTACTCTATGGGATTTCTAATCTTCATGGAAATAACAAGTGCTACTGTACACTGATGTATTGCAATTCAACGAACCTTGACATCTAAATTGAAAGGATTTAAAGTGTGAATTTAGGCAGTTTGTGTAGTTTTCTAAATACCGTTGCACAATTACGCATTGCTCGTAAAATTTCAGCGCTCACAAAACTTCCACGTTGTGCCTAAAATAAAATCAAGCATAAACTGTCTAATTAACTACAATACACGAATACCATGCAGCTCACTGAAAAGCTTGTAGATAGTACGGCCAAACATTTCAAACTTTTCGCGAATTCGTAAACGAAATCAAAATGGTAATTTAACGAAGACTTAAAATGTGAAACCTATAGTCCCAACAGCCACGCAGCGCAGTGGGCACCGATACACAGCAGAATGGTATAGGTTTCTTCTTACTATACACATGTCATAAAAATGATTAATTAATTTGGACCAGGACACATGTTAGGTGACGTTAAATGTGTGTCAGGCAAACTGATACTTGCCGTTTACCCTTGAGGTCACTAAATGTTGACTTCCATGATCCGAAGCTTCAGTTACTAAATTAATCGGATAAAACGAGAGGGTTGCGCATCCCTTTTGTGACCGCGGTCAGTGCATAAAGGTCTGTACGGAATTTCTCTGTGTATAAAAGGCAGGTAAACACGATAACAGGACCGACGTCGATAAGGCCTTTCCCAACAAAACGCCATTCACCAGGTCAGGGCGCCGTATTTGCAAAGTAATTCGAGAGCACCCGGGGCCAACTCACTGACAATGCGCCAGGCCTATGGTGTAACGTCGAGCAATGTACACAAAAATTAGGTCACACGCCAACTTTTTAAGGGCATGACTCGCTTTGTAAGGGATACAATCCGATGTTCAGACGGGCGTCTGATATTCCCAGGTGTGAAATATGAGTTTGGTATCAATTACACCATCTTTAAGCTCTTAAATGTGGAGAACGTAAAGAGACTATCGGGTTTAACATTTTTAACATTTTCGTTCAATACATTTAAAAAATAAAAACGCATTTTTGAAAGTTTATTTCCCCTAAACCTGTTACTATATTCGAAAATAAAACACCTGCACCAACACAAAAAAGTTTTTTTTGGTGGTAATTTGTTTTGCTAAAAAAGGTAATATTAAGAATTGACCTGTAAAGTAGGATGCTCCCAGTGCATGGACTTAAACGGGACTTGTGAAACATTTCGTAAGAAGAAAATACGCTTATATAACCAACAAAATTAATGTTAGAAGCTTATAAGCGTAACGCATCAGAAAATTGTATTGACTTGACGGTAATACATGCGCCAATTTAATTAGAATGCCTTAAAACGTGACCTTGTTGAAAATGTGACCTTTACTGTATAACCAACATAGCAAAACACATCCGCTAATAAAACACTAAAATACTGTGCAGAAAACACTCAAAATACATGGTTTTGTAAACCAAGCAGGTAAGTCGCTATGCCCATGGAACAAATGACTTGCGTTTTTACCACAAAAATCGCTTTCGAACTATTTGCTGCGAATTTTTCCCAAACCAAAACAATTCGGCATCTACTTTACTATCCGCAAAGCCGCAAGATCATCACGCCTTTCTAGTTATATGAGGCAATTTACATGTTCACGGAAGAAAAATTACTTGTTTACTTAGAGGGGTTCGGTTACAAGCATGGGCTAAAGTAGTGTCGAAGTAAAATATATCAGCACGGTAATGTGTTTAAGGGCAAAACTGCTAGAATGCTTATTTGGAGAGTCACATATTTGCAGCTATTCAAATGAGTTATGTTCTGGGATCAATATTATAAGCGTTCTTATTACATCCTCCGCCTCCGGCTTGCAGATAAAGTTGTACGTTCTGCAGTTGCAAAGCGTCTATACATATCTTTTAAAACATTAGTTACAGAGACGGCAATGTCTAATGTAAAAATGGCAAACGTCTTTAGTTTGCAAGAACATCAACTGAAACGTCGCAAACAATACTTTCAGCATCCTGACAGAATGTATCATCATGATGTACAGTTTTAAAATCAAAGGAATGTTAAACAATGCGAATATTCATTGACCAAATATATTGTGACTATCTGATCGACAGTCTTGATTATTGTGCAACTGCATGACTTGCTTAAAATCAATTTATCATGACTTGCTTAAAATCAATTTATTTTTTTATTAAAAAAATTAATCGAATTAAACCAAGCGTTTGAAAATCTCGATTTTACCAGGACCGTTACTCAACCGATATCTCCATTAAAGATCTGCACACGATTCCGCATACACGCAAGTAAATCCTTAGTAACTTGATCAATCGGACGTTGTGGAACCACAAGGCACATCGGATTTTCTTGTCAGTCTCGTCTTTTTGAGAAAAGCACATATGATGGACGTTCAACATCACTCCAGTTTAACACGGAAACAATGCGTTGCTTTAAAGCTCGAAAAAGTTAAGAATGCGGATAATATGGGTATTGTGTTGGGCGTAATGTTAAGGTTGCATAAATGACAGCAGTTTATTTTCAAAGAGGTGTACGTGCCCAACAAAGTGGTAATTTGTACTTATAGGGGCAATAATAATAAATTGATGGAGAAATTCCTTGTACTTCCCACTTTCATGGTGAAAAATCTTGTACAAGTAAACCTCGGTAAATTCCGGACCCGTTTGGACCAAAAATTGTCTAGATTAGGCAAAGATCCAGACCAACTGATATCGATTATAAAGCCTTACCATTTGCAAATCATTTGTACCTAAGTTTTGTCCGAATTAGGCGAAGATCAGGATTAACCGAATCCGGTTAACTGAGATTTACTGTATTTGGAGACAATTGTATGTTCGTAATTCAATTCAAAGCTATTCGAACTTTGCTGCAAATCTTAAGATGTGCGTGGTTTAGCGCTTTGACAATTGAGCCAGCAACGACGCCAAGATAAAGCTACAGGTCCGTTTTAGAGTTTGACAAATGTAAACAAAATTGTCGTGTTAGGAAGAGATGGTATCAATGTATGTTTACTAAGTATGCCAGAAATATTGCCACAAGCAGACTGCTACTGTATGAAGATAATCACACATGTTTGTATTCAAAATTACGAGGAAATATTCTTTATTGCATGCACATAGATGCCTACATTGGTTGTGTGAAGTAACATCTTCATTAACCACAAACCTATTGCACATCAAGTTTATATGAATGTATGTTTTTGTTACGAGAACCACAGAGTTCCCTGCGCTTGTGAACTGCTGGTTCCCGTTCCCAGAAAACCGTACAGTTGATTGACAGTGGCAATGACGTTGCACCGACGTCATTTCTAACTGCATCGAGAAAACAATGCCACCAACTATACGCAAAAAATAACCGTCTCCGATATTCATGTACGCTAGCCATAATACGTCAAGCTGCAGAGGTAAATGTGTTGATCAGGAAAGCAAATTTATATTTTAGGGGTTCATGTACTTCGTGGTGACTTTAACCGAACGCAGGACGCTAAGTATGTAACCATCAGTAATATTTCAAAAGCAAAAAACGCATCAAAGACATTTCAAGGCCCCAAAAACGTTTAAATCCTTACGAGGCCTAAATCCCAAAACGTCGGTAAAAGATATTACGTATGAAGACACATTTTTATCGTCGCTAAGGTTTGAGGAGTCATATTGTAGCAAGATTCGTTGGAAAACTTGTTGAATATTGTTTAATCGTGTTTGTACCTAAAGTTACTGTACCACAAGCTTAAGGAGTGATGACAGGCGGATTTGAAAACCCTTTTGTTGCGTATTGATTGATTAGAGTGTTAAATAATTCAAGTCCAAAGCCGCGAAACTCGTACACTTATAAATTGAAATTAAGAATTCAGAAGTTGCCGAAACCGGCTTTCGCTGCAGACGTAACGTCTAAAATTCCGCGCGCGCGGAGAGTTTGTGGTTTTAGCGGAAAGCTCCGGTTACCATTCGCAGTCGCAACTCGTACCACTTCCTTTTAAAGCACGAGACTCGTGAGTCGTGATGAGGATTTAGTTTACGAAAAAACTACTGTATTGGAACCAATTTGGTGGCATACACAACACGAAATATAGCTGTTTATATGCATAACTGCAGTTTGAAGTTGAACAACATTTAAAATTGGTTACATGTATGTCTAGGTAAGTTTCCCAAAATACATATTTGCGAACTTTATGAAACGAATGGAGTTAGAGGTTGAAAAACATTATGTTAGTCATTTACATGTGACAAATAAGTCTACATTCTTCTTGAAACACAGGCTGTATATATGGATTTTGAGCTGTTCAGTTACCTCACTAAACCAAGTTTAGTTCTTTACTTTCCCATGCACATTTACGTTTATGAACTACATTTTGTATTCAGTCTGCAGAGTTATGGTGCTAAAATTGGAAGCATGTGTTTCCGAGGCCACCATAGGGACGCTGTATTTAATGCAGCATTTATTTGCATTTGTGAGGGACAATTACAGTTGATGGTACCTTTACACAACAAAAGGTTGCAAGTTCCACCAAAGATACGGTGTACTTTAAACGACCGATCATTGTCCTAGCAACAAACAATAATGTATTGACCCGCAAGGCAGTTAAACTGCTGTTACCAGCCAAAACATTTCAGGGAAATTAAACGAACTACAAGACCCGCTTTGAAAAGCTAAATTGCAAAACACCAAGCAAAAGTAGTTCATGGAAATTCGTAGCGGGTGCAGCGTTACAGATGCATGGTCTGTCCAATGCGCACACACTGTACACATACGCTTAAAGGACTAAGACCGCGCTTCAAGCAAGAAAAAATGATGAATTAAAATTGTCCGTTGACCAAACAATGTTAATCCTCCAAAAGCACAACGGATTTGTGCCTGTCTATAGAGCCGACCGTTTCGATAGTTAAAAATTACGCTGCATTTTTAAGAGTTTAAGCCTGTCACGTTGTTATGCAAAAGGGAATTTGTACCAATGTTTATGCTAAACAAGTGATTAGCGGACGTCCGTTCATATTGTCCAGTGATCGCCCACACGCAGCGGCTCGGGGAATTTATCACAACTGCGGAAGATGGTTCTCACACCGTTTACTGAGGTAAAATGACCTATTTTGCTGCTAACAAAAGATCTCATCATTGCACGCATCAAAAAATGGAAGTGGAATATTTTCTTAAATGGTTGTTAAATTATCGGCAAGTAATGAACTGAAAGGTGGTTGACCAATATGTAATTTTGGTTTATTTTAATTTTTACTTTCGGTTCAATTCGAAAAGACTTGTAAACCGATATCAATAATAACTGATGGATTTTATTTTTGAAAACGCTCAAATCTTTACTTGCAAGTTTTGAAACCACGCTTTGGGAAAAGGGTTCCGCATTTAAAAGAAACTAAAGGATTAATATCTTAAAGAGACATAACATCTAACCACCGTCACAACATTTTAACAAACCTCGTGAACCCAAGATGGTTACACTATCACTATGACGACATTAGTTTTTGGAAAATAACCGAAGCGTGGAGATTAAGAAATACGAAATAGAGAATATTGAAGCAACGTAGCATGTACAAATCTATTTCTAACAAATACAAACAATTCTTTAAACTAAACAAACCAATAGACCCAGACGATAAAATATACTACCGTATAGTTTTTTTGTTTTTACAAACGAGGTCAAAAACGTTTCAATGAGAAGTAAACGATGCGCGCCGCGTATGACAACGTCATTCAAATGAAAATGCTTAAGATACTAAATGTGATTGAAATTACAAAGTCTCCGTATGTTTGTTCCTCAGCAAAGGCATAGTAGAGACAAAGTACCAATTTTAGTGACAAATTGGTTTGTTCCTTATAGCCCGGTTGTGGTACGGCCGTGTGACAGGTACACTAATGTCAGCATTGCGTGTGTCCAATGTAATAAGCGATTTTTACATGGTTTTTAGAAAGTCCTGAGGGACCTTTGACGTATGACAGATTCCCGAGGGAAACCACATTAACTGGTTGATCCAGTTTTGGTCATAAAATGCCAAACTTGTAGCGCAATAAGTCGGTACAGTGGGTCGTTCAAAACACACTGAAAGCGTGTAGCCGGAAAATCAGACAACCTTGTTCAAACATACTTTGTTGGTTCCCTACTACGAATTCGTATCAAGAGGGTGACCCTAATGCTAGTTTAGAATCGCACCTGTCCGTTTTAGTTACGTTTCCTTTTACTTTATGAAGAGTGAAAAAATCATAAGTATACACCTACCCAGGTTTTTTTTTAAGGTTTGGTTTGGGTGACCGCTAAGTAGTTTTAAGAGACCGCAAGTGTTTCATTTAAATACCGAAGAATAGCCATATTTGCTTAAACGAATTATTTATTAGGCTACTGGCAAATTTTGGGAAACCGCTGAAAAACACCTTAAAAAAACACTGCACGTACCTATACGTCAAGACGCAATAGACGCCAAAAGCGACATGCTTTATTATGTGATATTATGAATGATGACATAAGCATTTGTCGAAACGTTTGAATAATAAAGCATGTCATTTTTACGTCTTTTTTGGTCGTTTTTTTGCCATGAAACTTGGGAGCAAATCTGTGTATATAGTGTCCCGAACTAAAATGTTTACAAATTTTAACGCGCGGCGTGCGCTTAATGCTTCAAATTATTACATTTCCAGTGAGCGTTTAAAAAATATCAAAATAAGCTAAATGTTGCCACATAGGAGTTTTTCTGTCTCAAACGGCCACAGGCAAATGTTTGGTTCAAAGGATTTGTGAAGAAGGCGGATTACTCTCACCCAATTCCACAAAGCGCTTTACCAGCTGGGTATATCAATACAAAAATTCAAAACCTACTTACCCGAAAATAGTCACATGCTGGGAACTCGTCTACAGTGGTGTTCCAAATGCCAGTCGCGTATGGCATGGCTGTCGTATTAAGCATAGCATAGGTAGTATCTGACGACATCTTGTAAGTATTCAAGGCGTTCGGTGGAGCTTTTCACAGTAAATCCTTGCTTTGGCGTTGGTCGTCGAAGTATGTTAACATAAGTTCTCCTTACTTACAAAAAGCATTTTATCTCATCCTTGTAATCTGATAAAGAAATCGCAACAAATGTAATGACAGTATGTAAATAAGTTACGTACATCATAGCTCGTATTGTTTCTATCCAATATTCGTAATATTTGTTATACAGTATATAATTTATGTTGGTCTATTCAGCGAACAGGCGGTTCGTTAACGCCAAATTTAGGAATGCATAAAAATGTCTACTTTCGGTACTGATAACTGTACTACAAAAACAACATAATAATTGGCTGATTTTGCTCCAACAATTTTTTATCACGTCTGCATTCAAAATAACACATTACAATGACTGATAAGTCCTTTAGAGGGTAGTGCCTTATTAAAGGCGTATTCATGCACCATAAAATGGGAGAAAAACACTAATGAATTTGCACATGCATATTCAGCAATTGCGATCCTGGGAAATTGCAAAACAAAACAGCAACATGCAATCAAACATACCAACATGACGTTTAGCACTAGATCACGTCAGCGGAAAGCAGACGCAACGGTGCCAAATCTTGCTGACGTCATACTTGCACTTGACATTTTAACGCGATTATAAACATGTCGCGGTGTTGACATAATATTGCGATGTTCTTGTCATGTGTCATGGCCACCGTGTGACTTTACATGATATTTCCGGAAGAAGTGGGCAAAAAGCGGAAAGGTATATTGACTATTTTACTATGACGTTTGTTAATTTATTGTACAATAGAAATAAAGTAAGTATTAAGCCAGTTTCTGTGTGAATTATACATAGTTTCAAGATTTTTGCATAAAATTGTTAAAACTTTTTAACTTTGTGGCCAAAATACTTAATCAGAATCAGTTTGCAGCTGATCAGGCTGCAAAGTTTCGAAAATATCTACAGTTGTACATACAGTCTTATTAAATCTTGTAATACTATACGTTCAAATATATCGTTGATCTAATAAATAATTTTTATGTCTTACATCTGGGCCTTGGTTTAAAGATAGGAACCACAGCTTAAATCATAAGTTCGTTGCTTAAAACGCAAAAAAGTTTGACGTGATGCAAGCTGTTATCAAACTGATTGCATCATAGGATAACATTCATCCGCTATTATAATTTTTTATTCACGGAACAAACCACTTTTGTCGTTCAAAAATCAACGTGCGATTAACTTGACAAAATATCCTCACGTCGTGCTGCAAAACAGGTCGCATGTAGATGGTATCACACTATTCTATTATTACTACAGTAACTACATTCATAAATGGTCGACTTGGCCTAAGGGAAAAGGCTTGACGATTTTCTCAGAAGTTTATTTTGACGCTTTAATAGACCACAAGTCAAATAACTTAACTTTAACACAAACAAACGATCAAGTCAAGATAGACATTAAAGTTTATGAAGCCCTTTGCTACTTTCAAGCGTCTTTACATGCCAAAGTGCGACAAATAAACATGAAAATCGTGCATTTAATCTTGACTGAATTTACATTTAAGGGTCGAATTGGCCTTTACAAGACTTTCAGATTTTAACCCATAATATTTTTTCACATACCACATACAAAAACGGTTGAAACTGAATGCACGGATGTTTTACAAAAACAGACGGGAACTACCCTTGCTTATGAGTAAGTGCGGACTTATTAGCTTATCTTTACGTCTCAGCAACTAAATATTTGCCTTACGAGTCATAGAATAAGGTGGCAAAAGTTTACTTACAAGGGTCTAACAACTACTTCCCAATTACCGGGGACACGACCAAACATTTCAACAGATAAGGTATTCAGTCAAGTTGTATTCAGTGTGGAACCAATACGGCATTGAACTTCAGGAGGTATAACTTCCGATTAATGTCAACATTGACGCCACCGCTGTTAGGTTATAATGGCTTCGCGCTAATGTGGCACTGAACTAGGCCATTTACTCTACGCGTCGGTAAACAAATGAACTGTTGTTATGCATTACTTTGCCTGTCTTTTCGAAAATGTTTGGGCGTTATGAAAAGTTTTTTTGGCGTGTTCCAAAATCGTTTCAATTAAGACAAAACGCTAGTTTGGAAGCTACAAAGGAAATGTTTACAACAACAGTTTCTGGAAAAGCTGCTCCACATTTTCAAACATAATACGTCGGTTCGACAACTTGTTATGCCAGCGCTTGTCCAATTTACTCCTATAAGATCCTTCACATATTTTTTGGTGTTCTGCTAAAGTTTCGCGTAATGGACCCGTCTACCAGGCGTACAAGCTTGTACAACCGCTAGTTCGCCATACATGAGCGCACCAATTTAATGAATAATATTCTAGCCTCGCCAGAGCATATGCTTAACCATACCGCGGTGCAATTGGGTCGCAACGCAGTGGAAGCAATTACAATGATGATTAAGTGGAACGCCAGCGCTGATTTATTGTTCGGCAGACACCCAATAGCTTTGGCATAAACACTGCAGCAAACTTATGCAACCTGGTTCATGCTGTAAGGTTTTCAAGGACCGCGCGTTAACTAGCAATGCGGCGACCTGTTAAGTGCACTTTAAATAGATACTTCTGCTACTCACAGTGCTCAATGCTCAAGTTGGCAGGGCTTTTTGAAACACAACCATGCTTAATAGTTTGTTCTCATCTGCATGTGTTAAATGGAATTGCCAGTTTTGCTGCTACGGTTTGCGGTATGTGGTTTGACAGATACAGTACTTTGAACATTAGTTTGACAATGTTAAACCTGATTGATACATGAAGTACAGCGGCGAACCAATTTGTAACATAACATATTGAGGATGTTATTGCTAAAAAGTACGACCCTTTTGCCGAATAAAAACGACTAAAACGCTCGTCTACTCTAAACACTCAATTTGCAAACACTGTGCACCAAAAACAACCAACAACAAATAGTGCAATCATGTCCGCAAAAGTATTCTTAAAACTGTGGGGTCTGTGCTCTTAACAGTTCGGTGGCATCTGTGCTTGCTCATTCATTCACTCCGGCACTCGCGACAAAACTGACGCGCGATCGGCGAACGTCCTTTAACGTAATGACGCCTTGTGAAAAAGAGCCGGGCCCTTTTTCCCGTCGCAGGCGAAAAGTGATGAAATGCTCGGTTCGGTCATCTACGCCGCAACGTTGTGAATATTTCAATACACTATGTCGGAAATGTTTCGTTTTCACCGTCGCTTCAAACTCTCTTCGTATCAACAATACTAAACTGGTTACAAACACAATAAACGTTTTAAACCGATAATACCCTTCAAGGACTAAATACTAATGAAAGAAGAGAGCTTGAGAAATTAGAACCTATAAATACTTTAACAGATGAATCTCAAAACGAAGAATTTCTTCGTTTACAAACTTTTTGAGATAGTACAACTGGCAAAAAACAAATGGCAAAAAACTTAAATTTAAAATCACCTGCAACAGTGTCAAAAAAATCTAAACACATTTAAATCCATTTTTTTAAAGGATGGTGATTTACTCAGAACGACATTCAACGCAAAACTTTAATTTGAGATTCTAAACTCGAAACAAAACTGATCAGATAGTTTTCAGAAAACATATGAGTACTAATTACCGTAAGTCTTGACTAAACGTACATCCAACAGCCATGCATACCGCGGACTTGTTTGCAGACCAAAAAACAAACAACAAAGAGCAAACGCACCACGAGGTGTTGCGTGCATAATTGCTGACCAACCTCTCCGACCGCGCAACCAACGTATTTAACAAAAGGCAACAACTTGTAAACCACGATCGATGCCAAAGCGATTTGCAAGGCACACAAGCAAGTGACCAAATTCAAAGCAATCAAATTACTGCCGCCGATGTACACCTAAACCTAAGGACAAAGCGTTGCCCGGTATTTAAATCACCTTAGGTTGCAGCGTTCGATGCCAAAGGTGATTTGATTTCAATAATTTATCTCACAACGTCGGATATGTAAACAATCTAAATTATGCCATTTGAAAACGCTTTGTTTAAATGAGACCCTTTTAAAATACAAGCGATGTCGCATCAGAGCACTAAATCTCGTTGAACACGGCTTGACAAAGCTCTAAAGAATTCTGAACGGGACAACATTTCCAACTGTCGGTACAATTATACATATAACTAAATAATTGACAGTTTATTTTAAAAAGGCATAATGCCCAAACGTATTTCGAAACATAATTTTTAATATATCTCTACAAACTGATATTATGCCTGGAAGCAATAGCTTATATACATTTTTAAAGTCTAAACACTACACAAAACAAAACACATCCACAAAAGAACCTCAACTTTAAGCACAACTTATAAATTGCTGATCTGTTGGAAATTAAACCCCGCATGTTTAACTCGTAAGAAGCTCACGCGATCCATGTCAATCATTTGCCATGGCGACACAACCAATGTTTGTCTTTTGACAGGAACACCGCGACACCCGTAATGGCCAAATAGCGCCTGCTCTTCGCCGCCTGCTTGATTCATGTCACCTGCCAATCAGTAAACAGCACTTTGGGACTATATTTTCCGGTTCAAACCGCCCGAGACCGACAAGTTAAATACAAAACGTAGCCCCAAAAAATGCATGAGTTTTGCGATAGAAATTTAAAAAGGCATTTAAAGGGAAAATGAAACAAAGTTGCACACAGTGCACACTGTTTTGACCTAAAATGTCTCATCAGTGTAGTATTGACAATACATTGACCTAAAGGTTGAAATGTAGCCACATTACACATTTCAGTTTATTGGAATTAATACGTTAAAATTCATGCATTTCCAAATCTATTCGAGGTCTCAGCAATAGGCATAAATATCTTCACTATGGATGCTGCATACGATTTTGAAGATAATACTTGGCTTTGCGTTTCTGTCAGTGTAAAATACCACGTTTCTAAATACTGCACACCTGTTAGTAATAAGACCCTGAATTGTACTGTTACGACTTTTTCTTTGTTAAGACGAAAGTCAACATTTAAGTTTGCAGTACCATACGTCAAAATAAGCAATAAGTCTGTACAATACAGTACTCGCAGTCAGTGTTTTTTTAAGGTGTTTTTGGAGACCGTTTCGGTCCCCCAAATTTCTCCAGCGGTTTCCCAAAATTTGTAAAATAATTCGTTTAAGCAAATATGGCTATTTTTTGGTATTTAAATGAAACACTTGCGGTCTCTTAAAACTACTTAGCGGTCACCCAAACCAAACCTTAAAAAAAACCTGCTCGCAGTCAAACAAAAGGTTTAGGTTCTGAACAAATTAGGAACCTGCTAACGGCGCTTTACACCGACAGTTTAATGCTTTTTTTCTAAAGCCAGGTTGACCTGCGCCAGGTCAAGTTTCCAATCCAATTTGGAAAGAGCACTTTGCGCCTGGAAGGGACGACTGCGATTCCGTTTAGAATGAAAAACGAGTTTTGTTGCGTCAGGTCAACACCTTATTCGACACTAAATCCAATTTCTGCCTTTGACTCCAACTGTAAGCGATAACAGACCAGAAAATCAAAACGTTCTTTGTCACCTATTGTGGTCAAAGGCCTGACTTCTGTGACGCAAACTGCACAATCGATATGTTCCAAGCGATTTACTTTGCTTGTTTGCAAGTTTACAATCAATTTCGTATCTATAATGTGATTGAATACTTTCGATCCCTTGTAATGGAAAACAACAATTCCGGTTGTGCATCTACACTGGAGTGATAGCAGTTGAGACAAACCTACATTAACCACAAATTCACAAGGATTTTGATGTAGAAGGACCGCCTATATCATGTTACAAGTTAAAATATGAGATAAGCCAAAAGCTGTGTACAGAAATCAATAAACTGAGATTTTAAAAATCGCAATTTGTAAAAAACAACCCTTTAGTGCGTTTGTAATAGTCAACCGTTAAAACAGTGATGGCAACGACGGTGAACCAGTTTGTGCTGCGATTTGAACTAAAAAAAAACCATTTAGTTGTACGGACTTTAAATCGGGGCGCTTACATTAGGACGCGGTCCAATGTAATTAATTGTCTTGATCAGGTTATATGTTGTGATCGACCCTTAGACTTATGCCTCGTCAAACCTCGGACTAAAGGGTAGGTAAACACAGACGTTGACGCAAACTGCAATCTTCCGCAATGTTAAACACAACAATATGCCAGACTCAATGCTTGCTAGCTTCAATCAAATACCCTTTGCAGCATGATTTTTAAACTTTTGCAACAAAGTTCGAAGCCCTATTTTTGTAAAAAAGCAAAGGTATAAGTTTTAAACAGAAACAACTTAACCAAAAACTCACCACATAGAAATTTCAATACAAAACTTGATTGGCTTCAACCTTCAATCGGTTCTAAAAAGTTTTTTAGTTGTTGGTATTTTTTGCTAATTTTTTTGTGGGGGGAATCGATACTTTTGCAATAAAATAAAAGTAGCAAGAATGTTAAGGAAAAGAGAAAAAATAAGCAGAGCAATAACAACAAAAGTGCTCTTTCCGGGAATATTTTAATAAACAATAGAATAGAGGTTATAGGTATTTCTTGAAACCAAAGGAACCACACCAGCACAGAGGTCGTAGCCATAACAACGCCTTGACATTCAACGCGACCTTTTATGGTTTTGTTTTTTTGTTGAAATGGATCAGGAACGTGAAAAGGTAACGGGAATGACTTGACAAACATCTCTAAGAGTCATAGAGCAATCACATTGCGGTTTTATTGATTAAATAAAAGAAATTAAGGCTGGAACGATGAGCAGGTACGTAGCAAGTACTCCGGATATAAACATGTTATAGGGTTGCCATGTCCTTCCTATGATCTGTTCTTGTTTTGATAGAAAACGTCTTAAAAAATATTTTCGACCTCATTTCTAAGAAATGTTTTTGTTTTTGATTTGCGTCTTTCTTTTGTCTTAGAAGCAGCATGACAAATCGTTTGGAACGATTTACGTTGGTTCTGTGAAGGTTCAACATTTTGCTTTGCATAAACAGATGGAAAAGCTATTTGACATTAGTTTCATCAATACTATGCAGAAAATTTCTCAATAGTATACAGAAAAAAATAAACAGTTTTCTTTTATTTTGGGACCTAGAGAAAAACAAATGTGCTAATGCGAGACAAACAACCAAAATTAACTGCAATTAGCATCAGTGGCGTATCCAAGGGGGGAGTTTTGGGGGTCCGGACCCCCCCCCCTTTTCAAAAAGTTGTGCGTACATTAAATAGGCCAAAATCGTTCCGTTTACCACTGCGTGATAACAGGGAGTCGTTATCTCAAAGACGCTAGCCTTCAATCTCTTGTATTCGCTTGTTATCTAATCGCCAATTGTGACGTAACAAGGGTTTAATAAGGAGGTTTATGCGCTAACAATCGGAAAGTTACGTTCCGGCTAGTACGCTGGTAGCAGTTTTTTGCTCAGTGGTAACTGCACTAAGTGCAACATATCAAACTATTTTTGCATTTGAACAATGTAAAAGTGTTAAAAACGTGTAATGTTGTGTTGCTTTGATCCGCCAAACACGTAATAGTTTGTCAAAAACATAAGATCGATGTAAATCGAGTTATGTTATTAGGGTAATTTGTTACTTGCCAGGCACAATTTATGCCTTCTGCAGTTACCACCTTTAGTGCATTCGTGACTTTGCGCAACTTAACAGTAGGATTACCGCTTCAGCAAGAGATTTAGTTCTTTAGAAATTGGACCCTGTTTTTTTAAGCAACGATTTTGATTACCTGACAGTCACGCTTATTTTGCAGCTGCAGTGTGGCTGAGTAAGCTAGATAGCAGCGGCGAAATCAGAAAACTACAAAGCTTTCGCTAAAATTGCCTGTCCTTCTTGTCAATTAGATGGGTAGAGAAACCGCCAATTTTGGAAAAAGTGCTTTGCCGCATAACGCGTCGTTTTGAACGACGTGTGACGTCATAATGACGTCATTAGGGATTTCCCCCCAAAAAATTGTTGGACCCCCCTCTTTAATAATTTCTGGATACGCCCCTGATTAGCATCTATATTATTCTGCTTCAAAGCAACAATAAAATACTAATGCCTTTTTCATTTTTTTTGAATTTAAACTATTGAGGCCCCGTGGACTTTTTTATTACTCCAGTCCACTTTTATAACATTAATTTAGATAGGAAGCTAAAAGTTTAAACACATAATCAGGAACTGTACCAACATTGTGTGGCTTAAGTGAAAACTACTAACTAGATACAAAAACGGCTAGAAGTGGGCGGTATAGCGTAGGCAACTCACGTTTGAACCCGTGTCCAATTGATCTCAAAGTGTAATGGAAAACGAACCATTTTCCGATGAGTATCAAAACCAATGTTACCAAAACCATCCAAGATCAATGTACATTTGTCACGTTTTCGAATTCTGTTTGTTGTGTTTTGGTTGCATTCAGGGTTGAAACTACATTTTTTACAAAACGCTCGGTTTATTTTTGCTGTCAATCAAAGCCTTTAATTAGTCGGGCAAAGTCCAATAAAGTGATGAAAACCATGCTACGACCTTCATATCTAAAATACTAAGCTGTTTATTCAAAGGCAGTCACAATGCTTACGCTCCGGCAAAACCAAAATTGCAACAAGCAATAGTCAAAATAGTGGCGTCAAAAAAGTCAGGTTGTGAAATCACTAGAGTCGGATTTACAAAGAAGCTTAACAAAACTGCCAAACAGCTTTAACAAATTTAATAGACTTTCTATACAAAACTATAAACAGTTGCTGTTGAAAAAAATTCAAAACAACTGTGATGCTATACTGGGATGATTACACATATATCTGTTGTGGCTCATTTGTGTGCAATATATCATCAGGTGCATTGCCTTCCAAGTGCACAGAACGTAAAATTCAAACATTTATAAGCCACAGGGATTTATCCAGCTTTCACAACATAATACCTTTAAATGCGTTTGACATATTTCAATGAAGCGCCCCAGCACAGGTGTTAAACCTATTGTCAACATAACGAAGCGACAAAATTGATGCCTGAACCGAGACTTTATGCGGAAAAGTGGTGTTTGTCCTGACTGATATGACCTAATATGATGGTTTACGTTCTTCCAATGCCCTGTATCGTCAATACAACGCAAAGGCGATGCCTTGTAATTAGGAGGAATAACAAATTTTTTTCTCTGTTTCAAAAACCATTCAAATATAAAAATAGAAAATATAGCATTTGAGCTGAACAGTTTGTAACATTGCCGCCAGACTTGTCAATGCATTGAAATAGATGTTTAAAAAACAAGTTTCAAAATAATCAAATATAATCGCTTTACAAATGACAGGTAGGCTATACGAAGTTTCGTAAATGCGAGTGCGCAACTGTCTTGAATTTTCGCTTAATCCCGCATAGCGATCGATGTTGGGTCCAAATATCAAGTTTCTGCCTCATTAAGTTAAATAAACCCTTACCCGTCGTTCGATTCATAATATAAGGGTTTACTAAATGTCAAAAACTTTTAATAAGCTTCATTTTTCGTTGCTAATTTTTACGGATATCAGTATTAAAAGACAGTTACAGCTATTTAAAACGGTTAAATGTTCAACAAAAAAGTCCACAAAAATCATTGTTTACCTGCTGGAAACTTGGTTAGTGAACATAACAATTCATAAATTTTCATGGATAAAAACGCTTTTTGTTAGTTGAAAAAAAAATCTAAAAAATAAGTGAAAAACAGCTGGTTAAAGCTATGCACAAACCCAAGCAAGTGCTTAAATGTCAGGTTTTAGTTCATTTTGTTCATACGTTCCAGCTGCAAAAATACAGCGGGAATTTCAATCTAATTAATGTCACATTTTTCTGGCTTGTGGTTTCTCACACGTTAGTCCATGTATTAATACTTCTGCGCGCGTCTTTTAGTCTTTCAGTTGAGTCGAATTATCTGGTTTGAGTTTTGACATCGACTCGCTTTCGACGTCTTTCATGAATTATAAATGATAGTAAATAAGGATTTCGTCAAAATTTGGAACCATTCGCTTCATATTACGTCAACTAAAGTTCCGTTTTGGAAGCCTCAGAAAAAAAATATAGATCGTGCGTCGTTGTTTTCAACCAAAGATCAACGTCAGAAAATGTCACAATATTTTGATATTCATTAAACGATGCCAAAAATAAAAAATTATAGTACTCTAGGTCGCTAAACTAGGTCAAAATCGGTTAGTTTGTCCCGGAACGTTTAAAGATTTTCAAGTGTCTGCTTCATAAATATCGTTCTAACCAAAATATTTGCGTTCGGAGTTCACGCTGCAGTTTCCGCGATCGCACAAAACGACATAGTGATGTCACAAACGAACAGAGGCGACGGCGGCGCGGATTGAAAGGTTTTGAATATTCTGCCCAAAGATAAAGGTACAAATTCCAGCACGTCTAAATACCAAACCAGGTGAGCTGATACGTTACGATAGAAAACTTATGCTTAAAACCAGTTTTACCGAAAAGCAAAACTTGTAGGTCTTGCTTAAAACTTTTATTTGTGATTTCGTTTTTCTTCTTTATTGATGTCATAATCTCTGAAAACTGGTTTTAATCGCATATTGGAGTTTTGAGATTTTTTAGCTAAATAGAAAATTGCCTTTTTCCATTACTGCATTCGATACGTAAGATTTTTTTTGAATATTTGTTTGATTATGTGGGACGGGCAAATTAGGTTGAACAGCACTACTTTAAACATTAAGGTAATTTCATTTGATATAGTTTTTTATTTCTTTTTCTGGTAGGGCAACAGCCTATTATCGTTTTCTTGTCATGTGTCTGGAGAATTTTATTTGTAGCTTGTCCTGGGATGACGGTATATATGCGCGCACATACTGTTTGTGATAGAGTATCGGGGACTATATGTAGATGCATTTCGATTGTCGCAATAGCTATGCATTATTAACTAGCTGCTGTGCTATGAAACAAATCAATGTACTCCAGCAAAACTTTAAAGACTGATTTCACCATTATAACATTTGCAACAATATCGACTAGTATCCTTTATAAGCATTATTCAACGGAAAAGGGTGCATCACTTTCATATCTGCCTTGTGCGTACAAAAGTGTTGATAACGTCATTCCTATTCCTACAATAATTGCAGTACAATGCACAGCATTATCACTCTGTTCCACAACAAAATTACAACCACTAACTTTACATATAAATCAGTTTTACCGGAAACGATAGTTATTATGAGAGTGGTCACCAATTATTATGGATAGAGTATATAGCTTTAATAAAAAAATGCAAAAACTTTCTCTTAACATTCTGCTGTTACGCATTCTCTACTAACCCGAACGATATAGGACAAGAGTACTTACGGTTCTTTGCAGTTAGTCGACTCATACACCTCAAAAGTTATTCAGAATCTCAGACTGTTGTTGTACTTCTTATAATATAGATGCTGCATGCGATAAAAGCCTGGTGCGTTTTAAGTGTTTTGGTTGCAGGAAACGCCTGTTGCTTATCAACAGCAGCTTATCAGAACGCGAACTGCGCGACCAAAGAGACTGCAAATCAATGTCTACAACTGGTGCATACGAAAAGTCAACTGATGGCAGCAACCACCAACCATATACAGACCATTTGGCAGATTTTCAGCGTTTATAAACAGGTTTAGTTTAAATGCAATTTGAGTACATAAACTAGGCTGAAGCAAAGCACAAATTCACAAGACATATCTGCTGGCATAATAGCTACCATGTGCCAAATTGTTTAAACTATACAGCACCAAAACTGCTCTTCTTTTTTGTTCTAGCGAAAGCGCAATTTAAATACAACGTCTTCCCACCCCCCTTGCCAACACCAACACTCTATTACTGCTTCTGTATTGGTCTTTAACTAAATTTACTACATAAAACACTACCGACCGCCTTGGTCCTGCTCTTCAATGTTGTGTGGAAGCCCACAGCTTAACAAGCCACAGTCCCAATACTTGCTTTGTGATGTACCATTGTCCACATTCTGGAGTGTACTTGACGGTGATTGTGATGTCACAAACTTGCTATTTTACTAGGTAGGAGCCAAAAAACAGAAGTAGTAGATGATCAATAATGTTTTAGCAGACTTTTATGAATTTTCGTATGTTTAGTAATTTTGTCTACTTGAAAGGTAAGTTTTAATTGTGGTTCAATATTATTGAACGGTAGTATAGTTTGGACAAAAAAACGTACTTAAACGCCTCTGTCGTAACTTTTGAATGTTAGTAGGTTTTATAACTTTCAAAGTACATTCTTGAACCTGATTTTCAGCAATTCCTAATGTATCCTTTTAGAATTAGCGCCACTTAAATTCTGTTGTGCGAGACAAAAAAATGAGCAATTTAGAAAAAGGGTATTTCTGTAAAATAATTGGTTTCTGTAAAAGGGTTGATGAGTTGTACAAGTGATGTTTAAAAATTTATGTGAAAACCCGGTCGTAATTGCTCTCTGCATATTTGTTGAAACATTTACCGTCTGCAAGGAACCGTTTCCCTGAAAATGACACGGTTACAAAATGGAGTAAGTGTGACTGTAACATCAACCTGTCACCTCATTATCAAATCAAATACAGACTGATTGCCAAAAACGGTTAGTTTAGTATGGAAGTATTAAATAAATCAACGCGTCAATGTTGCAGAAAAGGAACAGCTAGTTTTTGCACAAAATCACAATATTTCACTTTTATATTGTGAACAAAAAAACATCATATAGTTGTTCAGCGTTTGCGAAAATCACCCGTCAAAGCAAGGCTAGGCAGATCCAATGCCGCTTTTTATAGAACAGCTTAAAAGATTACTAAAAGTGACAACCTAGTTACGCCGCAAACGCATTAGCTTGCCTCTCAATGGCAAAACCGATCTTGTATCTTGAAACGCTACTCAATGCAGACTCATCCGACTGTGAAGTCCAAAGGTCGCTGATCGTAATCTTTGCAAGTTTTTCAGTCAAATCGATTTGCGGACGAGTGTATAAACCATGATTGATAATGTCAGCCACCAAAACCATAGGTTCCCAACTTTTTCACGGCCCCCTTTGGCTGCTTTTAAAGAAAAAATTACCACTTTATTTTATCTAACATACTAATTCTGAAAACTGTTGCAAAAGCATGCTTAAGTTGTTTCTGTGTAATGTAGACGTCAGTATATTGTAAGCGTATATGTGCGCGTGTGCCACAGTAAAAACAAAATTGACACATGTAACTAAATCATTTTTATATCTGTGCAGAAATGACAAATTTCGCGTTGTCTATTATTTCCGCCTGGGATTCCCTTACATAAATTTACCCTATTTGAACCTTAGAAGGTTTGTGTAATTATAAGTATTTTTAAACATACAAACGTGGTATAGTTTCGGAAGTTACAAAAGACATGTTTTTCTTTCATTACAATTGCAGCAGAAATGCGTAGCAAACGACTTTTTCGCGTGTATCAAACCGAAAAAAACAAAACCTTTTGCGGTCTACACTTCCTTCTATAGCAGGGGTGGGCAACCTTTGTTACTGTAGGGCCAGTTATGAATGTCAAAATTGGATCGCGGGCCGCACATGTGCATCACACAAAGTGATTTTGCTTTGTTTCTTACCAAATATGCTGAACTACAAGTATAATTCGTATTTGATTCTAGCCACAATTTGCCAGATCGCAGAAAACTAGCACCAGGCGCATTGATCAGCTCAAAAATATCTACAATTGGACTCATTTGCCACTACTTTTGAAATCCAAGCGCCTCTGCGGGCCGCACAACCTTTAATGAAGGGCCGCATGCGGCCCGCGGGCCGCAGGTTGCCCACCCCTGTTCTATAGCGTTGTTCCCTTAAAGGTGACAGACGATTGATAGATAATTATGTGTGCAAACCGTGTTTCTTCGGGACTATGCTTTGTAAGCGTCTTTTAGGAAACCGCTATCCCACGTGGAAACCTTTGGCACATCCTTTTGCGTGCAAAGCGACCCCCTTCACCCTCTGCAATGGTTTCTGAAAAAAATTCAATAAATGGTAAAAACAATACCTGGTAGTACGTCTTTGCGTTTTGGTTTGTCAATAACAACGAAGACAATATAGCGTGCTTTACGTTCGATAAACGCGCAGTGTCTGTTAAACACTTCGTTTTATATTTAACTATTAGAATTCGCTCAACGTTTATTTCAAATATATTGTTTTTTATGAAATCATAATTCTTTTGATTAAAAGAGGGGCAAAATGGCTTAGGGCAGTGGTTCTTAACCGGTGGGAAATTTAATGTTTTTAGAGGGAAATTATGTGAGTCAGAAGTCACCAAACTCGGGCCCGTGGGTTGAAATCAACCATTGAAAGTTTATTTAATACAATATTTTCCGCAACAACATGTAAGATTAACTTCGCCTAGTTTTACAAGGCGTATAAAAATCCAAAAATCGTTTATTACGTCACAGACATTACTAAAAGCATCAATGACTTTGTTATTGTTTGCGAATAAATGCATTTGGTCTGTTGATTGTGGTGCGATAAATGACTGTTGCAAGCACATGAGATTTTTCAAAATCGCACACAATTTTACTTACCCACGAAATCACTAAATAAGATTTCAGTATACCTTTAAGGTGCCGACCAAATCGCTTCACAAAATTATTTTGATTAAAGAATCATTTTTTGTTGGACACAAAACATGATTATAAAAATAACAGAGTGGGAAATTCGGACTTGGTGATTTACTTTAGTGGGAAACCACACCAAAAAGGTTAAGAACCACTGGCTTAGGGCAAAAGCTTTCAAAAACCATGACTAAACTTAAGCCACACAACTACTATATTGTAGGACAATTTTTGACACAAAGATATGGAATCAAGTTTATCAATTTCTGTGTGGTGTAAACCCTAATGGTAAATCATTTGTTTTACCTTTTGCAACTTTTCATTTTTCGTCGAATGTTTTTGTTTTTTACTGAGGCAATAACATAATATCCATATGACAGCGTTAAATCCGACATCGACAAACCATCAAGTTTGTCTTCAGAGTTACTTTACGCCTAGAATCATCAACGGGAATTTTCTGCTGTTATAAATGCTTAGCCTACTTATGGAATACGTAAATATTCTTTTTTTTTGTTCGTTTTTTTCTCAAGGGGTTCGAACCCAGGACACTCCCGGGGACGAATCCCGATCAAGGTTTTTTATGTCTGCATGTGGGTCAGGCGCGCCAGACCATTTGGCCAAGTTCTTTTTTTTTTCGGCCAAGTTCTTGGTACAGCTATATAAAGGTAACGATACCCGTCTGCCACCTAGCGAGTGTGATTTTTGGTCGCTTTTTACTGGTAAAGAGCACTAGAGAGTTATCACATTGCTTCAACGAGGTAGCACACTGTTGTGTTTAAGTGGCTTTTGATACAATTTGACTCGCTTTTCAACTTAATTCTTTTTGCCGTTCTTGTCATCAAAGGAAACTCGCTTGTGTGCTCGCAAATATTTTACTAATTGCTTTAAAGAATCCCTACGCTTCTGGTGGGCGAAACGTCAGCAAAGTTCATAGAATTATAACTTGTATTTTGTTTAGAATCGCCCCAATCAAAAATTATCCCCGTTTATATAAAAGTCTTGTATAACTTACGTGCGGCATATCTACGATATGGCCTTTCTGACATTGCCATGGATATGCCATATTTGTTTTGTCTGGTAAAAGTCTGGTGAAGGGAATATAATCCTGAGGTAGATATACCACGTCTAATACATAGGTAATCATGTTTGACTTATAATTTATTCTTATAACGGCAAGGAGCATTTTGAATGGACTTTGCACATTCTTTATTTTAATTTAACAGGATTAAAACAATTTTGCAGTGTTTAACGATAAAATAGTCCAATCGGAAATTTGGATTTAACAAAATTTGATGAAAATTATAATTTTGTTTGAATTGTTCCGAGGTTTGATATAAATTATTGCAGGATAAATTCGTTGTATTTTGTTTTGCATTTTTTGTGATGTTGTGAGCATTGTGTGATTTTCGCATAGCTGTGGATTTGAATTCTAATGTGCCGGATTTAGCATATTGCGCAATTGTTTGTCGTCGCACCTCGCACGTTGCGCTCACGTGACTCTGTGACTGCTGTTCTTTGTATCTGAAGTAATCGCTTTCAGGCTCAATATTTTGTTTCAAATCAAAACGAAAACGAGTTTGAATTGTTTTACTGGAACTGTTGAAAATCTCAAAAGTGAGTAAACCCTTTTGTAGAAGTAAAATGACAAATGTGATGCTCGGTAAATACTTTGGGGAAGAATCATTGTCATTCATGAGAGAAGTTGCCTTGTCTTATTCTGTTGTTATTAAGAGAAATACCATGTCTGACTTCCTAGTGATTGTTTTTGTGTGGTTTTTGACATAGCTATTGCAGATTTTAACATTTAATTTGTTGTACACTAGTATGCAAAAGTAGAACTTTTTTACAAACAAATTCTTATAAAATTCTAATTGGTGTATTGATTACCATGTATTGCCCATTTTCAACATACCAAAAAAGTGCTTTGTTTTACTACATAGAGATGACTTGGTAGCTATAGTATTGTTTCATATGACATAATGATTTTTGGTGTTTTGCAGGCAAGTGGTTCAACTATGAAGAAATTTGTGTGCTTAAAGTTTAGTAGCGGCTCAACAGACATAGTGCCACGCAGATGGATGGTTGGGTATTCTCAGTGTAAATGGCCGCCTGACTTAAATGCAGATATTAAAGCTTTAGCCAAAATTGAAGTTGAACCTGAGGAGGACTGGAAAGAACACAGTTGTGTGATTCTTTGTGAATCTAGTATGTAGTAATATGGTATTTACAAAAACACCCATATTTAAACGAAAAATTTATCTTATTTTTTAAGATAGCTATCAAAAATGTGAGGAAAAGAGTTATACTACTGCAATCTTAAGTGAGACATCAGCATATGAGGATTATACACCACCTCCACTTGTGAGAACAGACAGTCGAAGTATTTACAAACAAGCAGCAGCTCAAAATGATAATTGCATCAGAAAGCATAAAAGGTTTTTGGACATTAAAGGCTTTACATAGTTTGCTGCAGTTAAAACTGTTTTCTTTGTGTTATCAGGAAAAGTCCTCAAAAAGTTTTTCTCCAATCCAAGCATAAAAAATATCAAAGTGATGATTTAGTGTATGAGATCCGAAGTGGCTATGCTTTCATAGGAAAACAACTTCATGTTTTAAATGAAAAACTTGATCGACTTTGGTATTGGAATGTTACAATGAGCAGTAACTCTAGCACTTCAACTAAACTTTGGAAAATGGAACCTGCCTGTACAGAGAAAGAGCTGGAGGAAAATTTAAAGCAATCTCTGGTACAGTATTACTGTTTGAAGTTAATTGTCATGCAGACTATAGAAAATGATTAACCTTGTTATAAACAGAATCCAAAGTTGTTGGCACAGCAAGTGGAGGTGAAGTGTCTTAGAGCAACCTTTCGCAACTTTTTGAAAGTATTCATGGCCAAAAACTTAGCTATGCAATTTTCTTGGTCTGGAATGGGAAGAAGCCGTCAACAAGTGAAACGAGCGTTTAAAAGCCACTAGTGATGGGACGGGTACCCGGTACTCGGTACTCGGTATCGATGGTATCGAACGATTTCAGTGGTATCGATACTCGTACTCGGTATCGAAATATTTTGTCTCAGTTTTCGATACCAACGTGCGAGTACCGAAGGCCGATTTACACTATAAGAACACTGAAAACTTTGTGCCAATATATGCTTCGGACAGCACAAATTTGGGAAAAAGTTCCGCCAGGTTAGGTATTTTTTTCGCTATCGTATGGAGATTACTTTTTTCTGCATGTGTGTGTGCACGCCTGTACGCCGGCCATGGCAGATAAATTAGCAGGTGATATGCAACTAAGTACAACACTGTACTTAAGTACTCGGTAATCGTACTCGGTATCGAAGGTATATACATGTGGTACTCGTACTCGGTATCGGTACTCGCTTTAAAACCTGGTATCGTCCCATCACTAAAAGCCACCAACTCTACACAATTTTTCAAGGTAAATTTGTCTGATCGAGGAGTTTCTTGTTCTGAATACTTTTAAAATGTAATTGCATTGTTATTGAGTTCCAAGATAGTTTTATCATTTGCAGTTGAAAGTGTTGATTGGTGTTTTTAAGTAGTACAAGATATACTGAGTATTAACAAGTTTTCAGATATTTTAGTTATTACTTAATGTATAAATCTATTTGAAATGGCATGTTAATTTCCAGGTTTTGTTTGAACCATTTTTTAGTGTAAAAATGTCAATATATTGTGCTTTTAATGCAATAAATGTTGCTCTTTTAATTGCTTTTATGATGTCTCTTTGAAAAACATTACTTTTTAGATGTTCTACACAACACTTGTTGCCATCAAGGTGCCAACAAAAAGGAAATAGCCAACGCAATAAAACGAGTGTTCAACAGAGTGGCTGATTGGGATGGCGGGAGGCAGCAACGCATGAAATCTACAGAACAAGCCTGAAGGAACACCTAATGGTCGTTTCATTGTGCTTATTCGTTTGAATAAAAGAGAATTTTATACAATAACGTGGTATTTATTTATAAGGTTAACTCAGATTATGTACTTTTCAAGTAATTTCTTACATAAATTAAGTGTGGCATTGCGAAGTGCCTTGTTAGAACAAGCTAGGTTCTTACATACAAAGTAGTACAAGGGCCATAACTGGCCGTTGTTGCATTTGAAACATATATGCCGAACATATACGTCAGGGCTATGCATGGGTTTAGCATATGGCCCAAGTCTTTTGACGAGGGAAAACGAACATAAGTTGCAGAAGGGCCCTACATAAATTTTTGCTTGGGGCACCGGTTGAACGAAAAAGTTTGTGAAATTAAACCACGCTGTCGGTTATCTGAAGGATAGTTATCGGTTATGTAAAAAAATGTACAAACTACACACCCTTGGAGTTGTATTAACACCACAAGTTGTTAGTAACAAATGCGGGATACTTCCCTACTGCAAGTGATTGGCAGTCAGCCTTGTGGCAAAAGCTAGCCATGGGAAACCAACAGAAGACATTATCAGGGATAATATGACACACGTACTTGAGAGATTCTTTACTCCTGAGCACCACCCCAATCGCAATGCAGGCATTTGCTTGTTATCTAGAGTTCAAAAGCAGTGGTATGGTAGCTTTTTAGATGCTGATTGTGTGCACGTAACACACAACAATAGAAGTAAGAGAGGTGGGTGAACCCGATGTAAATACGTAATAGTTAAATACGTGCAGCAATATTTTAATTCACAAGGTCGAAAAATGTGGATTAACTATTTAAAAAACATTTTTTCTGCATTGTGTAAATAGGATTTAAAATATGTGCTTGTGATCGATCAATGTTAACAGTTGAAATGTAATCCAAAACCAAACACAGTTGTGATCAAGCTCAACAGATCTGATGGTTTTTCAAGACAGACATTTTCATAAAAAGGATGACAGTTTATATGAGTTTATAATGTAGTTTAGAAACAAGCAAAAGCTCACTTATCGTAACTTTACTTAATTTAATATTTTACACGTGATAGAGATCATCAGGTAAAGGAGAAAATCTTCTCGTTCTTCCTGCAAATTATCGTCAGAAACTGTTTATTACTTGCATATTAAACTTTAATTGTTCTTGGCATATCTCGTACTTCAAGTATATTTAGCATGCCGATGTCGACAACTGCTAACCGCTATTCCAGAGAGCAAAACCTGTGTCATTGGTGCGCCAGACAGACAGCAACTTTTCTCAATACTGGAAGGGAGTGTGAAAATGTCATACTCCATGTTCAATGTGAGGTTAAACCAGCTTGTTATTTACAAACGTAAATGGTAAAGTAGTAAATCTACGCATTGGCCCACCACCCTACAAGTACTTGAAGTTACACAAAAGGCCGGTATCATAACTGGTAAAGGTCGGGCTTCCTATAACTTATGCACAAGCAGACCTATGTCTCACATTTAGGCTTTTAGATAAGGTTTAAAACATTCAAATACAATCAAGTAATTATGCCGTTTTCCTAATAGCGGTCACTTAATGTTAACTATCAGAGCAGACAAACATATGCAATGTTGCGAAAGATGGAAGTTACCACACACAAAGTCATCGGACGAGCAAACAGATCAGAAACACTTTATCTGTGGACCCGCAGGCAATTCACCTGTTTTGAGGAGTTGTGATGTTTTGAGAATATTAATAAATAATTTACAATTCCATTCACTCAATTTTGCGATGTTTATTCATGTTCCAATAACCTGCTAAGAAAACAGTTGTTTTTTTCCCCGACCTTAAAATCCACATAATTGCAGTTCATTTTAGTTCAGTCGAATTTATCCCAATTTCTTATTTCCGAAATTTGTAAAAACCAAAACGTTGAACTGGTATAGCAAGACAAATAACGTTCACGTTTATCATTGCATACTATTTGAATCTGACAAATGGTTTACACCGCAAAACAGTTATTTTAGTGCAGTGAGTGGAGATTAATGACGTGCAAACCTAAACTTATGATTTGGCTTGCTCACTACAAAACCTCTTGCGCTTGTCCACGCCAAATTGAAAATGCCAAAGACGCCAATTTGACACTTGAAAAAGTGACCGCAAAATGTGACAAATTTGAGGTTAAAAAGTCAATCGTTACTTGGGCTCAAAATAGAGTTGATATTACACACACTTTAACATCGACGGTTGTTGAAAATCAGCGTTGGCAAAAACTGCACGCAATTTCTCTACATTTGAACCGCCCGCAGTTTGACTGACTGTTAATTTTGTACGGTTAACTTTGTAGTAACAAAGAATGTAAAGAGCCGAGGCCCCTGACAGTCCTTAAAGGGTTCGTTACTTACATGAGCTGTATTAAATTTGCAATAATATTTTATTGCTTAACATTTGTTGTGTATTTTAAAGGCCGTTTCGCGATAAAGTTCCAGTTTTAAAACGGTCCGCACTGTAAGAAAGGTTGCTGACCCCTGTATTAAGAAATTAGGTAGTTTCTAGACTAAACGTATGTAATAGAATGTAGACAGAACACCAGGAGTATTTACCTATACAGGTGTGGAAAGACTCTTGTCGATACTTCAACAGATTCTGTTGTCAGCTTACGCAGTGAGGTGCTAAGCACAGTGTAGCAGATAAGTACGTTAATAAAATAACTTAGACAAAATTGTAAATGTTGTTTAGTGTAATATTATACGTTATTAAGGGAGAAGAAAAGTAAGGCACTTTATTAATCTTGTACTCTATCTGCAGATCCGGAAACATTCCTCGCAAAAAAACAAGTATTTCAGCAAATTACGTTTATCCTGTAATGAATAACCGGTAATTCAGACTTTCGATAACAAAGCCCAAACACTTTATCGTTATTTTTAGCTTTTAAGCTATCCTAATCTAACGGATCCTCGTTCGTGTGGTTAAGAGATTTGACACTTGGCGTTGTTATGCGGCAGCAAATGGTAAAAATTTGAGCTGGGAGTGTCGACATAAATTTATATGCAACTTGATGTAAAATGTTACCACCCGAAAATGCCATCATTTAAATACTGAGGCATTTTAGAGGAGCTTTATCGCACATAAATCTATTGGCACTACAAAAGATGCTCTGCCGTTTTACATGTTGTCTGTGGTTTGTATGTAGGAGTAAAAGTGTATAAATTGTCTAAAACTTTTTCAGACCAATATTTGAATTATGTCTTAGTTTCATTTCTGCTTTTGACCGTACAGAACATCATTGTTGCCCAATTTGACGTCTTATCAGTATTTCTTGTGAAGATTCGAAATGAAAAGTGGAAAAAAACGAAATCTAAAGGGCGAAAGTTCCTGTAGTAGTGCTTCTAAAAACTTGGTGTTTTGTTTTCGTGGGATTAGTTCGGCGTTTCTGATCAAATAAACATGGTAGGCTATTTTGTTTCCAAAAAAAGAGTAAACGCAAGGTTATACTACAGCTTAGTGTGAATTGCCTGTACTGCCGTTTTAGTTCAACCCTATGGGACAATTTTTTTAGCTGCAAATCCATCAAACAAGGGTACGGTTGTCTGGTACGCAGCATAAACCACCGCAGCGCAGTCATCTGTTAAATACGATCTTAATGCGATACATGCGTGTCGGGAAAGGGCGAAAGGTCATACCCCAGGGTAAAAACCGCAACTCCGCGGTTTCTGCACGCTCCAAACCCGGTCAAAGCGAAACACGTCGGATTAGTTCCAAGTCTCAAACTTCGCTTTACGACAAGCTTAAGGATCAATCAGCGAGATGTTAGCTCACAATACGCATCCTTGTGGAAAGAAAAACAGCTCAGCGAATATTGGCGTGTTGTGGAAACGCATTCAAAGATCGCTGATTTTAAAGACGCGATAGAGATTAGCGAAGTCTTGAAATGGCATGTAAGCACAGGCGTTGAAACATTTTACTGTCAGGCTCGCAGTGGGCGGTAAGATAACTTTCGTTGGTGGCGTTATATTGTGAGAGAAAGTGTTTTTTAAAATAAACCAATATAGTTTGCACAATTTATTATCCATATACTTTAAACACAAACATAGAGCACATGAATCGGCGCTTTGGTTTATCTAAGTGCCCCAACTTGGATTAATTACGTCAAGCCTTCGTCATGCACCGATCGCTATTGAACCCAAACTGTCTTGCCAAAAACCCGCTGATTGAAATCCCGATGCCCTTGATTGCAACTCCCGATCATCCGAGAACATGTGACGTCACATGTTGTTGCAGTATATAAAGCTCGAATCCACTAAGGATATTTGGCATTTTTCACAAGGCATCGTTGGGAGCGGAGCTGCCTGTGGGTCTCAGTAGCAGACAGTTGTAAACACGCCAGATTCTGTACAAAGTCAAGATACTGCCCTGTCTAGTGTTTCCAAGCTGTGACTGTGGGATTTGGAATGTCTAAACCGTGATTGTGGCATATTGCACGTGTTTCAAGAGATGCATTTTAGATTAGTTCAGAGGAAAGTGGTTTAATAGTAAAGGCGGTTAGTAATGAGTTGCAAGTCGGGCCAGGCTTTTCGGGCCGGGTTCGGACTTGGGTTTCTTAAAAAACGGGCTTGATTCGGGCTTGACTTTAAACTCTAGGTCAGTATATTTTTAAATAAACTTAACTAGCTAAGTAGCCAGTTTCTGTACCTGGCCTAATGTCAAACAGCCCTACAACGCCTTGTTTAAGACCAATTGTCTATTGTGTTGATTGTCATTTATTTTCTGAGGCTTTAATCGTTTAATTTATACGCCTGTCAATCAACCTTTGGGGCATAAACGGGCTTTCCAAAAACCACTTTCGGGTTCGGGCTCAAGTTTCAAGCCCGTTTACAACTCTGTTTAGTCTGTGATACACCAAATTAGGCATTGCGTTTTTAACGTCAACTTTGTTTTTGAAAACGTTTTTTGCCAGCTTTTTGTTTCCTAACCGTTTCATAATTCTTAGAATCAGATTTAGATTGAAATTGCACTGTACAAGTATAGTTTTCAAGATTTGGCGACAACGTGCAATAGGCAAAAGCATATTTAACCGCACTTTTCGTATTCATATAAAACACATTACGTGATTCTTCTACATAAAGCAATTTTTAGGAGAGCCTGACCATATACGGCCTTATTTGACGAGCGTGATTAAAGCTTCGACCTTCGACAGAACATTTTCGGCATTAACGACCCGGTAGACAAAATAATGATGAAAAAACCAGCGTGAAATAATATAATGAGAGATTTACGAACAGAGGGCCTGCTTACTACCAAAACTACAAAAAAATGTCCCAGAAGTTCGAAACAATACACACGAACTTATAAAGTAGCATAATATAAGAAAACGCCCATATAAGAGCGTGTAGTGAGGACGCAGTACAATGCAGATGTTTTAACAATCGGCGTTCTTACATGAGAGTCAACATCTTTAGGTCCTGAAGGTCAGCAAATAGTGTCTTCTTGCGTCACAACATTAAAGTTGTCAACCCTTACAAAGCGAGAAAATGTCAGACCATCAGTTCTGAAACAAAGTGTTGGCTCCATGATGTCCGGTTTATAATTGCGTTTCAATTATTAGCAGGAAAACTACGCTACGTTTCTGACTATTATTAAAGTGACTTGCAGACATGAGACATTGCAAGGCACCAAAGTAATTACAAAGATAAGGGATCACATTGGGAGCACAAATATTAGACTCGTAGTTCACAAAAGCTATCAGCGATAGGTAAATACCCCTTGACAGACTTAGCCGTCGTGTACAATGCCGCAAACTTCTGGCATGGCCTTGCGGCAACGAACCCTTCAAGGCCCCGTCGTCTGTAGGTTGTTGGCATTTAGAAGTTTGCGAGTAAAACTTTTCAGATTTGATATTTGATAGATTGTTGGACGTGTTTGTTCATCGTAAAAGGTCATAAATCGGAATCGCCCGTGCTCTGTTGACATCGGAAACCGACAAAGTTGCTTGTGCAGGTGCCTTGTGTTCTGGGAAGTTGATTTAAACTTATGTGGTAAATGTTTAAATACGATAGTGTCACCTTTCTTAACGGTGATATGTATTGTGGTTTGCTATTGTTTGAGAAGCAAAGTTAGCTTACAAAATGTGGTTCGCACGATGTGAGTCAGAATAAACAATTAGGTCTGTGGTAACATTGACCTTCCTGTATGGAAACCATTCACATGTTCTTAGGTGTGCGATATGATAATATCACGTCGGTGGTCCTATCAGACACCAATCTTTAGATGCGGGTGCAGGGCGCAAGTAACAAGTTTGACGAGAAACAAATCTTGACGCTGTTTTCAGACTGACAAGTGTTTGTTTGGCACTGAAGTTTCCCCTTCGTTTCTAAACAATATCGGACGGAGTTTCAGATGTGGTTTCGATTTGATTTAGTTTCATTCAACTGTGATAAGCCCGTTGACTCCCCTTTACGAACACAATGAACTGCTTGATGCAGAACCGTGAATAATGTACGGTATATAATATCAGACTGTAATGGAAAGCTGCGTTGTTGCCAAAATCCGCCTTTACAGTGGTTTATCTCCGTAAATTTAGTTTAGTACGTGACATGAATGTTCGAACATTGCTTTGTACTTCAGTATTTAGTAGTATAGGAAAGTATAGGTAATTTCTTTAATGATATACAAATAATGCATTGTAATTTATTCGGAACTTCGTTTTGTTTTCGACAGACGTTTCACAGGTCTTAAGTGCTTAATATTGATGTCGGAATCTGACATTAAACCGGTTGATTGCTCGCGTGCGTGGTAACATTTGGAAAAGGAATGCTTCGTTGTTTACTCAGCTTTTTCCTGTCCGTCAGTTTTGTCGGTAAGTCAACTTTCACTGTAGTAAACAGTAAATCGTAAAATAAGAGACGTATTACTTCCATATTTTAACAGCGTATAATGAAAAGAGCTCATTACCGTATTGCTGTTGTGCATTATGCACAGGCCTGTTAAATACTGTAACTCCAATGAGTATATTTGTAAAAGAGCAGTTGTTGTACTATCCAAATAAAATGGAATCTTACTATTAAACTGCCATCTGTAAGATCAATGCTAAAAAAGATAAAATTACACTTCGCAATGCAACTGTTGCACCCACTGTTGTTACCCACACATGCCAATTTCAACTTTGGATAGGTTGTAACTGTCGTTGTGAAGCCAACCTTTCAACAGAACCTTTATTTCTTTAGGTACGGTGACGTCATTGTGTGATATAGACACTTGTGGGTTCGGGGGCCAGTGTGAAATCGGCGAGGGGGGCGAAGAAGTCTGTGTGTGCCCTACCTTTCCCTGCACCCCCGAAATGGGGTCGGAAACCGCAGGGTGCGGTAGCAACGGGGTGACTTATCCAACTATTTGCGCGTTGAGAGACGCTATGTGCACAGAACAAGCTTGGATCGACCTCAAACATATTGGGCCGTGTGGTAAAAATGAAAATGTTGTTTTTGTTTGTTTTCGGGAAGGTTTTTCGGAACCCGAGGGTGAAATACCAAGGCAGATTTTAAGTATTGGTTATGGCCGAAAAACATACAACAAAAAATAAGTTATGTACATTATTATTCATCAAATAAAGAAAGTGCTTTTGCACAATTTAGGACTAACTTTGTTGCCATGAACTTCAGTTTGCTAGAGAGAAACTTGTCATGCCCAAAGCTTTCATATTATTTCCAATATTTTAAACCGTGAACTAAATTTTTAAGGCACATATACACTGATAGCGATAGGTAAAGGATAAAACACGTTTACATGAAAATTTTAAATCAAATAAAGAAAATTCAATATGTGACACATTAAAACGTATGCAAAATGAAGCATTTCATTTTCTATTTGCAATCCGTATTGGACCCAAGCCGTTAAACCTAGTTTATTCAAAAAACTGGAAATTTTGTTTAGGCACAGACGAATGCTACTCGGAAATGGACTGTACATATGGCGGCCGCTGCATTAGAGGAAAATGCATCTGCACCAAATGTCGTGATGTTTTAGACCGGAGGATCCACTACACCCCTGAGGAAATCAAGGCAAATCCGGAAGCCAGTGGTGCCTATAAGCGCACAGCGGTCTGCGGAACCGATGATGTAACATACGACTCTGTGTGCCACCTGAATTATCACGCATGCAAAGCCAAGCAGTTTATTTACGTCAGGAAGCGAGGCCTTTGCCGACGTGAACGTGAGTTTTTGTTTGTTGTGTTTTTGAGGTGGTCTAAAAACACAGGTGTGCAGTAAATACGAAAACTTCAAATTAGGTCTGCCAGTTATATAAGGCTTCTTAATGTAAACAAAACCGAAGACAAAGTTAGATTTTGACCCATCTTTGGTAAAGATTTTTTTAAACAACAATTTCATTCGAGTCAGGAGTCACTGAATACAACGTTAAGCTTGCAAATTATGGTTCCAAGGACTGCTTTTTGGTAACACAAAATGGGTTGTTTTATTGGAGTTCGGTAAATATTTTTTAATACAAGTCGAGTAGTTTCGATCCGAAAAGTGACTCGATTTTCAGAAAATATATGATTTGAACCAACTTTCATCAAATTGCTACTCTCAAACCAAAAAAAAACAAAAAAACATCAACATCCCATACTTATGTGGAGAGTCGTTTTTTGCAATGACATAATTATAGAGGTTGGCGGACATGCGGTAGCCTGCGTTTCAAGTACCGTTACTTGTGTGAGGTTTCCTTGAAGCATCGTGTAGCAGTGACGCAGCATAACTTGTTTACTGGGCGTGTCATGGACTTGTGGTTGATTCATACACCAGGTGCCTTAATGACGCCTTCTATTTTTGCAATGTGCGTGGACACGGGCTCGTGGGGGCTCGTCTGCAAATCCAATACCACATTAAAGCCCAAAATCAAACAACAACTTGGGAGGTCAGTAAATTATTTGAACTTGACCAGAATACTTGTAAATTAAACTTGTCGAACGAAGACCGATAATTAACCTATTTTGCAATGGATTTAAGTTCAGAAAATCAAAACTTCATTCATCTTGTTTTGGGTACAAATGTAGTAAGTTTATTTGCAGCATCATAAGAACCCTATTCGAATAGAATATAGTTTTTTTATTGGAAACCTAAATCTTAACCGGTATAAATAGAAATACAGTATCACTTTTTTATTGCGTGATCGTTCCATACACATTGCAGCGAACTATTTCTATTACTCTATTACAAAAAAAGTTAGTACTCCATCACTTGTAACCCAATATGTATAAAGTCCCACAAGGCGCATAAACGCATAGTTCGGCAACCACAAAATATACATCGAATACCTCGATCAAGAAAAAACAGGTGTTCCGCGGTTTCCCGCAAGAACACACCCTTACAGTTTAATGTAGAAAAGAAATTGTTAGAAACCACTTTGTTTCACATTTTTCACAAAGCAAGAAAAAAAATTATGTGATCGATGTCTTGGCAAACAAACGAGCCATGTTGTCTGCAAAAATATCATGTTTATTGCAGCTGATACATATTGTAAAAGCTGTATCGGAACGCCATCAAATAATTTACTTTCATTAAATTAAAAAAAAAGACTTTTAATATACGAATATACGGCTATATTAATAATACGGCTATTTGGCTGAATATGCGTTTTTGGTCTCAAAATTATTTTCGCCAAATATTCGGTTGTCGCTCGAAAGCTTTGAGGCAGGTTTAGCGCACCACTAATTAATAGTTCAAAAGTGAATTGTTGGCTTGCAGGACTGTGACACACAAACCACGAACGTTAAAGCCTGCTCCTGTGAAAAACATGGTTTGGCTGTTATGTGGCTTGCTTCTGCTTGCGTAGAAACGTTGGTTGTATCAAGACCGAGAAATTACTTTCACCCAAGGTTGGGCGGTGAAACTGCTTCTTAGAAACTAAAATCCAAATAGTCCGCGACAATATTGCGAATCGTAAAATGTAGCGCTGGATTGAGCATAACAGTAAATATCTGCTTTGAATCTCAATAATGTAACAACGAACATGTTTTTAAATACAATTTTAAGCAGTATTTTAAACATTGTACACTTTTTCGACCCGTAAGTCTTATCAATGCAGCTGGTGACAAAACATTGACCGTTCAGGCATTTTTAGCCAGTCTGCTACACACAATTGTCTTTGAACTTACACGCTTAAAATAACAAATTAAAAACATGTACAGAAGAAATGCAAAAACGGCAATGTTATCCTGAGAGAAGATTTTTTGAGTTAGGTGTTTTACTATCTGTTGTAAGTTTGAATATTTTAGCAATCCTAACTGGCATGAATAAGAAATAATATGCCACATACATCAAATTAAGCAATGACGCAGTTAGTTCAATGACCGCCAGTTTGATGTGCAACAACGTACATTCGTGGACATTTTTTGCGTCCACCTGCCTTGCTAATCCGCACAGCTGTCATGATTTTGGCTGTTAAAAGGTCAACAATGCTTATAAGTGACAAACTGCCAAAACCGGCGGGTTCGTCAAGCAAAACGATGTTGGTGGTATTTACTTCTCAAATGACCATACTTGGTATTCTGTGGTCTTGGTTTTACCTCCCAAGTTGATTAGCAATCGGGCTGTATGGATGTTTTTGCCTTTGGCCTGGGAAAGTTTTTTCATGTGTTTTGAGGTTGCCGAACCAAGAAGTCTGAACCTTCACTCCATGTCGTAATCTGATTTAGCTCAAGCCGTATTGTAGATTTGGGTCGAAACATGTATTGGCTCAATGCTTTCACATCGAAGATTTACTTTTACTGTTTTCGTGCGCATCATCATCTCCTTTTGGTTTTAGTTTTTATCTGCAATTGCTGTTTGCAATTGTCGTGAGGTGATCCTGTAAGGAGTGTAAGCGTATGTTACTAGAAGCAAAAGTCGCCAAAAATGACAGAAAATTGAATGCAAATTTTCTCAACTTCATTCTTTTGACAGGACACTTTCTAGCAAGATCGCTGATTTCTCCCAGACAAGTAAACATCGTCGAGCGCCCTCTGGTGGTTCATGCCGAGAAGGTCAACTGTACTCGTATCCGCTTCCGACATTGTGTGTCCAGGCGGCACCCGCGACTTGCATATATGGGAACGTACGAACGAGTCGAAGGTCTACAAAACCTTGGAAGTCCAGTCTATAAGCTGGTCGAAATCGGGTAATCTTCTGTTACAATGGCGCAGTGCTATTTTTGTACACTGAAGTACTTCTAATACCCGTGGTAAACGAAACGAAACCACTCCAGAGTATCATGTGGGCCTGTAATTGATTTTCCTACTTGGCCAGATCTCGAAAGTGCACACCCAAAACCCGGAAGAACGATTTTTTAAGGCACGAATTTGGCCCTAGAGTTGTTAAAAGTGCGGCACCAACGAAGCCGAGTGTAAAGTCTGCCCCGAATTAAGCCACTTTCATTTATACTTAAGCCCGAACTAAAACCCGGCCCGAAAAGCCTGGCGTGCCTTACAACTTTATTTAGCCACTTTAAGGCTGGTAAAAAAGAGCAATAGTGTTGGTACAAACATTTGTTGTTTGCAACAAAATATACTCAAACCTTTAGTTGTTCCATATCCACCAAATACCTCCAGCCTTCCCCAGCTACACAATTTGCAACCGTCCTTGATTATTTGCCAATTTCGCACCCCCCGTTGAGACAAGCGTTTAATGAACTTGCCCTTCTCAAGTGTATTTCGGGAGCATGAGTTGCTGTTTGTGCATTCGGTCAATCCCCTCAATGGGATGTTGGCGTGTTAACTAGTCAACAGCGGTTTGTAGAGTGAATCTGACATTAGCAACGCGCTACATTGCATGTAACACAAAGGATAACATGCCAATAGTCAAGCCTTTACGCCGTTGATAACAAACCCTATACTGGAGATAGTTTTGGAGAGTAACTGTACAACAATAAATGTGATAGAAATATTGTAAGTTTTAATATAAGAGCAACAATTGAATCGTAAAATCCACTTTTCCGAGTTACAAAATCGGCACTACTGTTTCACAACTTGTTTTATGGGGCACCGTTCCCTTTTCACAATTTGTGATGTTGTTTTTGGAAAGCGGAACTGCTAAATTGTACTTGGCTTAACTACAACACGTTCGATGTTAGCGTAAACTAATGGCCAAAAGATTTATGAAAAAGATGTTTCTGACCCAAACATTTGCAAAAGTATACTAACTTCCCCAAAAAACAAAACTAATTAGCGCCAAACATTACAATATTGAGAAGCTCAACACAAGTGTTGAAATGTTAGTGTTGCTGTATTCTTTACTCAGATCTATCGATGAACTAAAAGAGTATTCCCACGTCCAGATCCCTCCCGTATTTCTCTCACGTCACGTGACCGAACTGCGTCCCAACGGTTTTTGGCTCGTCGGGTCAAAGGTGAGAGATTTTACTGTCATAATAAAAGAATATTTTCCCAAAATGCCAAAAATGCCATAAGGGAGAAGTAAAAAATTATCACTGGGTTTCAAATGGGGTTAAATGTTGGTGGATAAATAAAAGTGATGGAGATGTTAAAAAATTAGCTGGTAATCTTCTTTCTAAATTGCCCAGACATGCAAACAAGACGAGAAACTGTGCCGGAGATGTATCTGTAAATTGAGCATTTGGAAATTCATTTTCTATTTAATTAGATTATGATTAGAAATAGTTTTGCATCAGAAATGATGAATTGTAACTCTATTAAAACCTGTTCTAAAAACAAAATGAATAATGAAAAACGCCGCAAAACCTATAAACTTATACTTCTCAACGTTTCACATTAATTTTTACCAACCATTTCACAATAAGTATAGTACACTCTGGGTGGTTGCTCTATTAAATAATTGTACCCACTGTTACCCCACAAACAGGTAAGCAGCGGCAGGGGTTGGTTGGGGGTTGCGGACCCAGCCCCCCTTCCGGAAATGGTCACCAACGCATGGCAGTCAACAAAACGTAACGGTCACTGGGTGGACGAAGAGAACTTGACCTTGGAATGCGTTAAACCGGACAGTTACGGTAAGGAATTGTTTATGCGATCTTTCTCGTTTAAATGATAAAATCAGTAAAAGTTGGGTAGGATCGTTTTGTTGTATTATTGGGAAAAAGTTGCCAAAAACTGAATTGGCCTTGTTCCTGTTAAAACTAAATTCCGTTAAAGAATTCCGCTTGGCCATTTAAGGCACAGAAGAACGTTTTGGTGCGACATCCGTGAAAAAAGTATGCTACTGTGTTACAGCTATTTAACATTATGTGCAAACATTTATCGAAATGCACTTTTTAGGCATAGGTTTTACCCATTAATGAGTCTTTACTATGTGGGGACTCGATTGTTTAAGGTTGTGTAAAACACAGTGACTTTCAAGTTTTAAATTTCGTAAACTTCTGACACAAATGATGCCGAGTATGAAGTCAGGCCAAACCAAGCCGGTTTGATTCAAATCTAAGCCAGAAGCCGGCCACAAAACATACTACTCCCGGTTAAGAACAACGAGGGAAACAAAAAAAACACATATTAGTGGAAAGGCATTTGAAGGATTTCGAACGGTTTGGGGATTTTAGTCAAGGGTGAATTGAAACACAAATTCACGCCTAAAACAAATCTAAGGAAAGCATCTAATGGCTTTCTATTTTAAGATCCAGTTTTACACTTGGGGAAAGAGCACTTAGATGATGTAAAATGTACACTACGCCAAAAACTAGTTTTTGTAAATCTAAACCTTAAACCACATAAAACTTTGAACACATTTCATTCACAAGTCGAACTAATGGAGAGAAAAAATCAATATTTGCCAGTTCCTGGCCCTGAACTTAATTTACGAAATCCAATCGATTCTTATTTGTCAGAGTGTCTGGAATCGATCCGGTTCGACCAGGATCCGGTATCTAACTGGCAGACGGAAGTCACACCCCCCACACCTTATTATGTTCTACAACTTTTACGACCTAAAAAGGAAAAATACAAGTCTCGGGGCAAGATAATAGGTGAGTGGTTGCAAACAATAGTGGACAGTTTACATTTGCTAAATTTATTGAAAAGAATTTATTAAAAGGATGTGACCTTTAGCACTTTTTCTTTTGAGCAAAGTACTGAAACTTTTGCATGGAAATCAGTTGCAGTCTTGCAGACTATGATCCGACTTGGCAACACAAAAAATTCCATCAAACTACTCTCACATAGGTTAATACTTACAAGTGGACTATCGGTTTTTGCATTCAACTTCTGTTTACGATCGCAGTCGAACTTCGTGCCAAGAAGAAATGGCGTCAGTTCCAGTCCTACATCATCAAACTAACAACGGATCGACCATCGTGTGGAACGCCCAAGTTGCGGGGAAACAAGGTAGATTTACTTGCTGAAATTTGGGTCCTACAAATCTCATACAATTAAGTTGCACATTCATAGCAATATGGTGGATAAACTTTTGTATGGCACTACTATTTCACTGACACCACATTAATGAAACCTCTAAAACTCCAGTGGTACACCACAGCTAAAGTTTAAGTAAATATGCAGGAAAGGCGAAATGTCACCAGCAGTTGCAAAACACTGTTTTGTGGTTATGTCGTTGTACAACCAATCTTGTTTTACATATTTGCTTTACACAAGGAAACATCAATCGCACATGACCCCATTCCACAAGCTTGTAGCGTTACGTCGAACACATATACACCCGCATAAATGGGTAGGGTATTAACACCATACCCCACTACAGACCCATATTTAGTACAATTTCTAAATGTTGAGCAATAAGCTGAATTATTCATTTAGCAAGCGAAGAGGGGTAGGTTAAAAATGCTTTCAAAACTTTTAGGTTGGGAACCAAGCATATTTTTGTTGTTTTTTGAATAATAATACGGGACGTACCCCAATCCAAATAGCCCTAAACGTCGACATTTTTAGTAATACAGTAAATCCTGGTTAATCCTGATCTTCGGCTATTTCGGACAAGACTTGAGGTACAAATAATTTGCAATGTGGTTTAACTAATATACATCGGTTAACCTGGTTCTTTGCCTCCTTCGGACAAGTATTAGGATTTTACGGGTTATTTTTTTTCACGGGTTTCGAACCCAGGACACTCCCGGGAACGAATCCCGATCAAGGTTTTTTATGTCTGTATATGGGTCAGGCGCGCCAGACCATTCGGCCAAGTTCCTGCCCTCCAATAGGTGTTGGTTCTCTTTGCGCCACCTATCGGAAATTAACTAAATGTTGGTTGCCGTGAGTTATGGTGTTAGTAGATTTTCGCATATATGTGGGGTAGGCAATGTGCGTTACATCAAGGTCGTGTGCTTAAGGCGAGTTTGAGCGAACGTTAACCTCAGTACATTTTCAGAACCGCAAGCGGCACGACTTCAAGTGTGATGAAACTGTGTTGGTGAGTCGAAGTGAAAAGAAGAAAATGATGAGAGTCAAACTGAGGTTTGAGGCGCCCAAGTTCGGATGTGTTACTATAAGGTACGCTGGAGGAGTTATAGTGCTGATATTACACAAACATTTCGATATGTTTTAATGTTTGCACACTTTATAGCCGAACGTGTCATGTATGTAAACGGGTGTAACTAATGTAGCCCCACATTTCACTGAGGATGGCATGAGCTTTTGTAGAAACATTCAAATAATAAAGCATGACGCTTTTTACGTTTTTGTATCGACCTTTTTTGTTTTGCAAATTTATGGCTTACTTTCTAATTTACTTTTATTATTTGAAAAGCGATGGATAGGGTAATTTCAGAAAAATCAAAGTTGCTGTACAGCATAATAATGATAAAAAAGTGGCAAATATGGCTTAATTGTAACGTTATAAATGAGAGATTTTGGAATGTTCATAATTTATCTTAAAAGCAAGATGTTGATATCAATTTAAATTAACCATCTTTGAAAATTATAATGTGAAAATGAAATACAAAATAAGCAATTGATCGCAGTTTCAACTTTTTTGTTACAGTGCCATTGTACTATCCAAAACCGGCTACGTTTATGAAGACGACATTCTCACGAAAACTGTATGCTCGAAAAAATCGTGAAAAGCTTGCAAGAGGAAGGAGATTTGATTTCTTTACATCAGTTGCCGCGAAAGCTTCTGTACGGACGAGACCCAGCTGCTATTGTAAATGCTTTAAAGCGCGTAGCGAGTGACACGATTGAAGATATGTATTGGACCCTTTTGACTTTTATAAAACAATCTTTCTTCAACTTTTTGTCCAAAGCGATGATTTAAACACTACACACAGCTCGTTTAGCGCATTGTTTAAATACATCAATCCGATATTGAATGTAACTTGGTAAAATCTCAAATTTGATGACAATTACATATATTGTTCAACCGCAGATATGTTTGAAAGACTCGTTTCTTGAACATATTACAGTAAAATGCGGTTAAACTGGATTCCGTAAATCCGGATGTTGCCTAATTTGGACAAAACTTGGGGTACAAATGATTTGCAATGTGGTAAGACTTGAACTAATCGAAATCGGTTATTCCGAATGTTCGTCTGATCCGGACAATGTTTTGGTCCAAACGGGTCCGGATTAACCGAGGTTTATTGTACTTAATTTTGAAAGTTCGGCCACAGTGTGTTTCTAACAAGTTTTGACTGTTTCAAACTTTTACTGTGAACTGGAGGTTTCCAAGCCTTCTTGATGTATTAACATGTACGGCGACACTAACCACCAACAACTTACATCAGTTTGAACCACTGTTTATGAAGAAACCTTCAACGAAGGTCATTTTGTTTGTTTGACTTTTGTTCGTATTGATTCTCGTGTTCATGATGTACTTACAGTTGTCTGCGTCCACTTATATAGACCACTTCCCTTTACAATGTCAGCCTAAATTTTATTGCTGGGCACAATACAAAAAATAAGCCTATGTGGTTAGTTAAGAGCTTCTTAGAAACAAGTGCAGCAGGAGTTAATGGAAATAAGAATCAGGAATTGGTTTGTTCCAGAAATTTCCTTCGGTATCGGTTGATTTCCTCCTGACGTTTGATCATCATCGCCTCAGCTCTCTCCATGTACGCGCTGCGAGCCGATCTGTCCATCCGCCGGTGGCGCTATAGGACAATGTTAATTTTTTAAATTGGAGTATAAATTGGAAAATATTGCAAGTCAAGTTATTAGAAACCAAGTGATACCATGAGATTAATGCATTCGTTTTCATTTGCATGGATGAATTTTGAGCAGATGTTTATCCTGTGATTGTTTTTTATTACTTGCTTTTTACAAATAGTATTTTTTTTAGGAGGCAGTTTAAGCCAGTGGTTCCAACGTTCGTTTGATAAAACTTCTGGGCTTGGACGTTGAGGGTAGGCCTAATGGTAATGGGGTTAGTGCAAGTAAACTGAAGCAAAAGCTACGCGTGTGTTCTGTGGGGTCGTTACGGTTTAGCGAACCTCCGATTTAAATATATTACCAGAAAATTTTGTTTTGCTTATGCTATCAGTAATACAGTTTGTTTCGTTCAAAGTGGATTTCAAAATCATAGACCTAAGTTATAAGCCACACCGCCGAAATCGAGTCTACGATAATGGAAATAAACTTCAAGACCAGTTGCAATTCTCCTTTATCAATTAGAAGTCGCTTTGTTTTTTGATATAATCGGTCGAGGTTTATACAATAAATGGTAGTTTAGAATCAATTTTAACAAGTCTAAAGTGATAAAAATTAAAAGGTTATAGATAGGAAAGAATGGAAAACAGATCAACAGACAAATATAATTGCAATAAAAACGCGGACTTGAGTGCATGACTTGAGCTTTAGCCTTATCACGAAGGCCTTATGCTGAAAAATTAAAACAGCTTACCGAAAAAGCAGCAATTTTGTTTGGAAATGGTAGTTTGGGAAGAATAAGTTGCGTGTCCCATTTTGGATGCCGTGGTCTCGCATATTCCGACTTGGTTCGGAATGGAACCTTCCGTGAAACGTCAATAGGGCCTCCGACCACTACGTTAATCAATAGTAAGCAAAAAACTCAAAACCAACCACAAATGCCGCTCAATTTGTACTCCTCACATGTTCTCAAGCCTTCTGACTTGGTTTTTAGTCCCATGCAGTCGCGCTGATAGTCGGTGGCAAACTCGTCCAATCCAAGCGTTTTCAAAGAGGGATACTATAAAGAACACGTTTCCTCTTGTTAATAATTTGCATGATACGCAATATGATTACAGCCTAATGGTATTAGCACAATATTTTTAAACTGGCAATCCCAAATCTAAACAACGAAAAATCATGCTTTAATGTTGCCTCTAAACCACTGGTTCTTAACCTTTTTTCCTTGCTGCACCCCTTTCAAATCACAAACCAATTTTCGCACCCCCTTACAAATCACTAACCAATTTTCGCTCCCCCTTCTGTAATTGCTTAAATAGAATAGACCTAACCAACCTTAATGGGTCAGCATCCCCGCACCCCCTAGGAACAGTTCTCGCACCCCTTGGGGGTGCGTGCACCCCAGGTTAAGAACCCCTGCTCTAAACTGTGGCATTTCAAGCTTAAGCCTCTGTGTTGTGCAAACATTATCAGTCTGGGTGGTCGGAATTCTGCTTTTTCTTTCACCTAATGTGGCGCGGTGGTGGTTTCATGGGGTTATAATTTTAGGTGGAACTGCTTCACCGGAACGCAATGCCACTTACCTGACGAAAATCATGCGGTTGTGGCATTTGGTACGGACCACTAGGGTTTGTGCCGTATTTCACAAACTCAATTCTTGCTTCGTAGGGATCAGCGATATGGAAACGTAATTGAAAGTTTTTTCGAGTTTCCAAATCGCTGCATGTCTTCGCCCGTCGCTCTTTGTCTCCATCTAGCTGTCTAAAATAATCTTGTTTTCGTTTGTCGCTATGGCGACGCTCTGCAGCTGTAGGGGCCGTACCACCTTTGAACTCGGTTAAATCGTCATAGCGCCACGGCCGGATGGCTTCACGCGTGTTTCTCTGCACTGGGGTGGGTTCGAATGCTTGGGGGTTAAAGTTGGGGGGCTGAAGCTTCCATACGTCATAGATGTAGGGGGCTGTGGGTGCCTTAAAAAGACGACTTCGGCGCGATGTGCTGGCCTTCTGAGATTCAAACTTCGTTTTTGAAGTGAAATCAAAGTTTTTAGACGCGTCAGGGTGCACTGTTATTTCACGTTTGTGGGAGAGGTCAACGCTGTGAAGAGCAGACACAGCCAAAGCGGCCATGATGGATACCTTGAGCCTATTTGCGTATCTGCGAACCAAAAAAACATTTTTTTGGAGCCCACGTACGTACGTAACTATAAAAAGGCAGTCTAAAAAAAACTTAACCCTGTGCGATGCTTGCAGAAAACTTGCGTTTTACCTAAAGTAACTGCCTATGAATCTAGAAGTTCAATTTATTGTGTATTACGAGGTTAAAATGATCTTTTCTGTATGCAACCCTCCACTGCTAAAGCCCTATAACGTCAACAAGCACACTAACACATTATAATGTATGCCCCCTCTTGCCTCTACGTGCCGGCGCCCATGCTATAATGTGAAAAAGACAACACAACCTTATCTATCTGTACGAACAAAGACAATGTGCATTACCGACTTATCGCTGCACATTTGTGTGATACCAACTATGGTATGCAAAAGATCAGTTGACTAAATCGTGGTTTAAGTCGCACTTTCAATGTTTGCGTAAGTATTAGTCACTCTCTACATGTATTACTTGTGGTTTCAAAAATCCTACAATCAAGGATACGAAAAAATCAGTGGTTTCACAAGCACATATTGTTATCGACCACTTTTCCTAGAAAGAGCAACTTGAAATGCCTCAGTAGCCTATTTCACCCCATGAAAGTGTTTACAAGTGGCTTTAAAAGCACCAAAAACCTGTCACAACTTCCCCTTTCTCATTTCATGGGCTTTTAACGAACAGATCAAGATAATTTCAGCAGCCCTGTTTTTAACTAAATTGAGTCATTATTGTTGTTTTGTGTGTTTACGAAAATACTAGTATCAAACTGCGACAAAACGGCGGCCCAAAGTATATTTATCCACTCAAAAAACGATAAAAAACAATCCCCGTCAAAAAATATGCTTGTATGTTTCTACGTGCTCGAAATGTCACAGTTACCAACAGTCATCCAATATCAAAAACGTTTTATTCTGACACCAGTTTCACTTAGCCAAACAAATGCCAAAATTCGGAAAATACCATTGCTATCAAACTATTGTCCAGGAGCTTGTGCCCAGCCTACTACAAGCAAAGGTCCTGATATATCTGCGACCTGTGCCTCCCACAAGCCCAAATTATGATCAAGCCATAGACAAAGAAACCACAAAAAAGAGCTGGTAACATTAGCCCATTGTTTCAAAAGTGCGCTTTACTGACAAAGGCTATTGTCAGCGCACAATCACCAATATAGGCGTTGTGGTCGACGAAACATACCACCACACTGGCAAAGCAATCATGCGAATTTTTGAGCTTTTATAAAGATGTTGACATTAGGTAACTATTGTGTTTTGTACTTGTGGTAACTAATCACGCTTCTTGTGGCAGTGACGAGCGAATTGAACAAGCCCACACCTGTCATATGCCTCACTTTGTGCAAAAAATACAAATGGCAATACTGTTAATAATACTGCTTTGCCAAACTACCTGTCAAAAGCAACAACTTATAGCCTAGTATTACAGTAACCATATAGCTTAAAATGTGCGAAGAGGTTTTAAACTTTGGTATTTACAGCATGTTTAGGCTAAATCATCACGTTAAGGCAATAAAGTTCAGAGACCTGTTAAACATGTCTGGACCAGAGGTTCTTGAACCCTTTTAATTGTTTTACCTTTACAGGCATAAAAAATGGATTTTATCCCTAACATATTTCAAATTCACCCAATGGGGTTAAGCTTGCCTTTGACTGAAACTTCTGCCTAAATTGCCAAAACAAAATATCCTGATCTCAATTGTCACTAAACTTTAAACTTTTTTAAATACCTACACACACAAACCAACAACATTAGCTTTACACTTCAAACTGATTGGCCCAACTTCATAAATTAATAACTTTCTAACGGCGTGAGTGGGCCTTGAACAGACGCCTGTTTAAAGCGAATAGCCTAAATAAACATGCCTTTAACACAGCAAACGTATTGTCCACACACCACAGATGGAGTGAAGGCTATCTCGTTTCAATACTAAAGCCTGGCGTAGCCTTTAAATGGAAGTTGGCTCTATTGTGTCGAGTTTGTCCAATGAGAGCTACCACCTCAAAGTTTGTCTTGCCAAAACTTGAACACGGAAAACAGTTCCATTTGTGATTTTTGTATCAGCTGAACAATGTTGCGGTTAGGAACAGGCCTTTTAAGATTTAGGCATTAAGGCCAGACTTTTGGAAAGCCACGTTTGCAAACAAAACATCCATTTACCAGATGTACCCAAAAACATTATGTTAAATTTATTACCCAAATTATCCTGGGAATTTAATTTCGGTAGAAGACAAAACCCATGCTATGACAAATATTAAACCCATGCTATCACAAATATATTGTTAGCTTCGAGACAATGAGCAAAAAACAATAACACAGAACACTTTATTGCACATTTTTTGAAAAACGCTCGGTGTACTGCTAAGTGAACAAATCATTCATCAACGGCGGTTGCCCTATTGGTAAAAAACTCTGAAAAACTGTCTATATTACAAGGGTCCAGAAATGGATATTTCCAACAACACAAAGCGGACGGTCTCGCGAGTCACTATTTGCGGACCCCGGGAGTAGTTTAGTACAAATTATTTGGCTGCTTTTAAAGCAAAACAAGTAAGTTTTCAGCCTCTTTGAAATGTTCACAATAGTGGCTACAAATAAGCCAGAGCCAGACACAGCGTTTTGTGACAGAATAAGTTTGTCATCAGCAACGGACCCAAAACAAAAAGACAGCACTGTGTAAAAAAATCCTGGAATAAAGCGATTAGCAGACTGCACAATAGCATGTGTGATTTTTACTACAAACCCACTATTTTGTAATAACATACACATCAGTTCGCACCGTTTAGATATAGTACAGAAAATCTGTAGCAAAACGACAAAAAGTATGAAAAATGTTGGGAGGTGGAAACAACCAAAAAAAAATCTGAGGTTAAATTTTAGTTATCTCTTGAAATAAATAGGTTAAAACGTTGATAACTACCAATAATGTCCCTTGCACCCTACTAAGAAGACGGGTTAAGTCTTTACCGAATTGAGGCAGTTGTAAAAAAAAGATGCGAGATGTAGATAACAAAACGTTTTAGGGACAGAAAAAAGTTTTGGTACTGTAACATGCTTAATAAGACTTAGTTAGAGATCTGTATCTTGTAAAATAAACTTCCACTAACTGGAGTCATTAAAACTCTGGTAGTGGTTTGGTTATAGTTTCGTGTTTGAACTTAAGTCTTTGCTCTTTTATGCTTCAAATTCTATATTGCACAGTTAAAAATAACAGCTGATAGGATTTTGAACTTTACGGGGTTTGTTTCTGAAGGTAAAACTGCAAACGCTTGACGATAAATATCGAAAACACAGGAAGCAGAAACGTTGGGAAAGAGAAACTGCTTGGACGATCCAATTCAGCAAAACAAGATCTTCACTTTAGGAACAAGTGCAATGAGCAGACAACAAGGTTACTTTGGGAAAAGCCAAAAAAGATTTTCTTAATAGAAAACAAACACTTAGCACTACAAGTATGCTAAACAATGGCTGCGAGACGCAAGGATTGAAGAAAACCACTGCTTCAAATTCTACATCCAAAAATCAACTTTCAACCAAATTTCCTCAAATGTTTGTTCAAAGTTCCTTTGCAACCTACACAAATAAAACAATTAGTTGCTTTTAAATTGTACAAATTAACACTTTTAATATTGCAAAAATCCTCAAATCGAAACCAACCGAATAGTTTTACTTTATGGTCGCCATGGTAACGGGTCACGTGGCATGAATAGCAGCAGAGGCCTGTAGTCTTTTGTGTTTTCGAAAGGCCGCATGTTGACGTTGAACGGTGACAAAATGTTGGAACAATTCGTCGAAATCGACGTCGTCGAGTCGGTTACCGGAGTTGCTATGTCTGCGCGAGTAGGAAATCGAGTTTGTTCAAAGGTACTCGTAACAATCTATGACTCTTTATGAAATACGTGCTGCTGAATACAAGTCAGTACACAATAAAATAACAAAAAAACGAGTAGCGAGTAGAAACTCGAGTTCGTTAAAAGTACTAGTAGGAACTTCATACTCTTAATAAAATATGTACTGCCAAATACAAGTCATTAGTATTAAAATAACAAAACGAGTAGAGTAGAAGCGAGAGTTTGTTAAAAAGTACTCGTAACAAATAAAGACTCTTTATGAAATACTTGCTGCCAAATACAAGTTAATGGGCATAAAAATAAAACGAGTACAGGTCGAGTTTGGTAAGAGTACTCGCCCAAGACTATAGCAGTAAAATTCAAGCATGTAGTGTGTGGACAATAAACAAACATAAAAACGAGTAGTTGTCGAGTAGTGAGTAGTTTGAATCGACATCTGTATTAATCACCATCAATAGTTTTTAGAATATTTTTTTCGAAATTCGAACTGGTTGCAAGCAGAAAGTTAAATAGTAAAACAATGTTACTCACTCGGATAGTTCAGGTAGGAGATGCGGGTTTGGGACGCAGTTAAGGCGGTGACACAAAGTGTCGAAGGACCGACTTTGGGGCAGCAACATAAGTAAGGAGTAGAGTGATTTGGTGAGATAACGCCGACACGGTGATTCCAATAGTTGTAACCTCAAAACTGTCAGGAATTAAAATGGTCAGAGAAAAAATATATCAATACAAAAACATATGATTGTGTTGCCGAACATGCATTGGGGTGTTTTTTTTTCATTTTATTTTTCGGTGGATCCGGTGGACGGACAACGCATGATGTGGTCATTCTCACTAGATAAGAGAAATTACTTACAAGCAAATATGGGTGATTCCAGCAGCTGCACCAGCTTATCGAGTTCCAACAAAAATTCTACAGTCAACTCAAAATCTGAACTGAAGACAATAGTTAAGGAATCACAAGATTTAGAAAAAAATTTAGTCAAAATAGTCAAACTTATAACAGCACTTTCAAATATGCAGAAAAAGGCGAGATAAAATTGATGCCAATGGTGGGATTTAAACCCACAATCTTTGTATATCAGTTGCAGTGGTACAGCTAACGTAGGTTATAGTTTATGTGTAACGGTTATAATATGGCAAAGTCATAGCTAATAACAAAGGATACAATTTATTTAGAAGCTGACAACATTGCTGATAGTTTTGTGTGAGCAAACATAAGGTGATGGTAGCAACAGCATTGTGACACCAACTCTTGTATAAGCAGCAGAAGAAGTCGCTTGTTTCCTGGAAAAAAATATTGCACAGATGTAGATTTTGGTCATACATTTGAATTTACACAGATCATGAGACATAGGTGCACGTTGTCCAACAAGTTGGGAAATTAAATTTAACGAAGCTTTAACTTTTGTAAATTTAACATCCACTTAAATTTATGCAAATTAGGGAAAGAACATGAGCATAATTTTGAAGATGAATATGAGCATAAAAATGCCTCAGAAACTTGAAATTGTTAATTATATTCAAGATAAGTAACTACTTTTGTCAAAATAAGGAAGGAAACTTGAAATGCTAAAATATACACCAGAATCTTGTGATTATCTGAACACCAAACACAGCAGGACATAACTTACACTGCCCTCTCCGTTCTTCAGTTTATCGCGTAGTTCTTGTAATTCACTGGATGTCATCAGGATGCTGTTAATCTTCTTTACAGCGTGTGCACAAAATTTCGGGTTTTCGCCGTCAACGAACAGTTCGTCTTCTTTTTTCTCTTCAGCGCAAAGGGCTTCTGCTATTGCCCGAAATACATTTTCCGCGTTCAACAGCGCGCAAAGTTGTCTTAAAAATGAACATGGCACCAATTAAACAAAGCGAGTCAAAGATGAATGTAGTAAATTCCTGTTCACTGCATTTTTTGTTTAATTTGGGAAAGTAAATCACAAACTAGTCAATTGTCGAGAAAAAATTACGGAAAGATATTGTGGATTTTTTCACACTAAAATCAAGAGTGTTAACTACAGACAGTGCAATATGTTTTGACCAATAAGGTCTCATCAGTGTACTGGTGACAAGAGACGGCCTAACGACACTACAGTTTGTTGGGTGTAACAGGCTAAAAAGTTTGAAACAGTGTGCACTATCTGCAGCTTGTCTATTATTGGCTTGAAGCTTTTACATAAATTTACATTGATTTTAAGGTTAACCAGATTCGTCTGTAGTAATTTAAAATAAGACTTATGGGGATGCCAAAGCATATTCATGTAAGACAGCCGATAGGGTTCTTCTTTCTTAGCTTTAAATAGCAACATGCATAAGCAGCACAGGTATCTGTTACAAAAAAGGGAAGATTATGCTGACAAAGTTACCTGATTATAAATGTGCTTCGAACTTCCAACAAATTATTGTCGGTTTTAAAGAGTTCCAACAAGTGATGAATAAACTTTGTGAAGTAGACGTTCAAAACCAGCGGTGACGTCAGAGATTGCGTCGAAGCGTTTACTGGTGACGTAATAATACTGAACGTCACAAAAACAGCCAGTAATGTCAAAATATTTAATAAAAAAAAAATGTTGTCCGATTTTGGAGAAACAATTAAGTACCGATGACTAAAAAAACTTACAATTTTGCCTGGTTCCTACAGACAATTTGCTATCTATTGGTTTTCCAGCAGGCGAAGATGCTATTTCAGCCAAACATTCCAAGGTTTTTAAAACCACCTTAAAAAAGGAAGCAAAGTTAGGATTTTATTTGGCTACACAAAACAACGCTGTTTTCGAGTTTTTGTTTCCGGGTTGTAGTACACTAACAAGGTTGTAGTACACCAACAAACTACTTTTTCATTTATAGCAAATTACATAAACCAAAACCCTTTTGGGAAGAAAAATGCTTTCAATATAAAACTGCTTTTTGGTAACAGCAAAGATAAAGTGTAAGCGTCATCATGCACACTTGCATCTTTGCCATCAAGCCCTAAAAAACAGTGTAGTACTGCACAGTGGTGGAAAAATACTACTCTTTTCTCTACCTCGTCTGCATGGTCTGTCAGCATCCTCATTACTTCTGGGAAAAGTTGTTCAATGTGGTTGAAAATCTAAAACACAATATAAAAGCCTAGAGTGATAAAACTGCTTTGGAGAGAACATTAAAACAGTCTAATGCGATATAATGCCTATACTGTTATAATTCTTCCAGGCCATTTGCAATCTTACCTTTATTTGGTGGAAAAACTTATTGAAATGTTATTTTTATAATTGCACAAACAGTAGTGATAAACAATTCACTAAAAATATACATGCATCGGTTCAAAAGCAATGGGTTTATAATGGTACTAACTGGCATATAAATTATGCACACAAAATTTCAAAAGGCTGGCATCAAAATCTGCCTTAAAACTAGCAAACCAACAAACAATTGTTAATGTCGTCAGAAAAGGAAGTTTGTATGAAGAACTTACACTGTATGGAATTTGCACAAGCAGATGGGAGATCCATCTTATCACAGCACACTTGGTAACAGTTGATTTGGAGTAAAGATATTGTTTAAAAACAGAGACCATTTCTTTCAAAGGTAGTGAAGACCTATGAGCAAAAAAACATTTCATGAAAAAGTTTTGCTAAAATCCCTAAGCTACATTGACAAGACGCTTGTGAATGATGAAGTCATCTAGTTCTTGATTTCTTTCAGCGTAAGCCAGTTTTAGCGCACCATCTCTTTTGAAAGGTAATGAAACAAAATCATTTTTGTCTGTGTTTCTGTTTGTTAGGCACTCAATCTCCCCAAATTGATTAAAATGCTCCCATATTGTTTTTACCAAAATTCATAGTTACATACAATGGGAGGGAAATGGAACAATAGGTTTCAACAAACTAAACCAAGGATTAGAAACAAAGCATAGTGTTTTAGAGCAGCAGCAACTTTTGCTAAGGTTACCGAAACTAGTAATCACTTGTACCAGAGAGGCCATGTAGCCTTTAACTTACCAAGCCAAAAACTTACTCTTTTTAATGTTGTATCCGTTAAATTAATGTGTACAAATGTGTTAGTTACTAAACAAGACCCGAACACAAATTAGGTGTTTTATGCCTATGTCACTTGAGGTGTGGCTCAAATAAAAATTCACGTTTGAACTCACAATTGAACTGCGGCCAATAATTTGCCAATTACTGTTTTGATAGTAAAAGAGATTTATTAGTTGCTGTGTTGGTAAATCACTTGAAATATTGTTTTGTGGAATAAGTAGTGCTTACTCATGCTCTTGATCTTTTTGGTCATAGTTGCTTCCAATCAGTTTCATCAAACTCTGATTTGCCATCTTTGCTGTTTCTTTCACATGTTTATTGGATCAGTTAAAGAATTATAATATACTAGTTGACTTTTGCCAAGCAACAACAAAACAAAATCTTTAGTATTATAAACTGTTTTAATTTTCAAACACAATTGGAAATAAATAATGTATTGATTTTGTAAATTGGAAATGGAGAGTTGTCTTGGATTTTTTTTAAAACTTTTTGACTAGTCTTACATAAGCAGTAATATAGACCTACAAACAGACTGCCAAAGACATTTATCTTTGTTAACTGTGAACCAACAATGTAATGATAAATTTTGTCAACTTTGAAATTGTTTGTCACTATTTTTCATCCTATGAACCGAAAACACCAGAGGAGTCGGGACTTAGCATTGTAGTAGTACTAAAATTTGTAGTTGGTGGTCAAACTGTATACCCGTATGGCGTTGCAACACCACAATGAACTTCTTCATGCTTTAATCGAGATTTTATAAATGTCACGCATTTCCTATTAAATGTAATACATTTTTTGCTTTTTCTAATCTATTTTCAGAAAGGATATTTTTGTGCTCAGGTTCTTCACAAGCTAAGGTTGACAAAATAGCACCAACTATCCCAGATGCAAAAGGTAATATTTGTGGACCAGCATATTTGATAAACTTGTGAAGCCATTCCAAAGCGGTTCCCTTGATTAGCGTATCTGCAAAAAAATTGAAAGTTAAGTAAATAAAGCTTTTTTGCCATATTCCATTATCCTGAAGGTGTCTCATATGAAACATCGAGACATGGGTTATTCTACAATAAAATCTGCTGAAAGAGCAATAATTGTAATACAGTATGCCTGACACAAGACTTTTTACAAAAAAAATATCTTTTTAGCATAATAATATTCTTTCTTTTCATGTCAAAGCTTGTTTGTTTGTTATATTATATGGTAAGGTTGTATATATAATGTCTGCATGCAGTAAAAACAAAAGGATTACAAACACTTGTGAGACCTGGAGACTGACAATGTCCAACCACAATATTTATCATTCCATTGAAATCTACCCTCTGTGGTGTGTCACCTATTTTCACCAGAAATTCATTCAACATATTTTGACACCTAAATGAAATAAATTTGATAGATTTATTTAAACTATACTTCTAAGTCATGGCTACACAACCTTTTTGCCATGACGACCACATCACAGGTCCTTATTTTATCAACCAGTTTTTCAAAGCTAAATGTTCAGCAAAAGAGTTTTAATCAATTCACAGTCAACAGTACATGTATTTTACACATGTTTACGATTGCATAAATCCATCTCTGTGGCCACATGTGGTTGTATAGCGGTAGGTTGTGCACCCCTGTTGTAGGTGATCATATATACATTTTTACCATTTGAACAGTGGTTGAACTTACAACACAAAATAAATTTAAGCTACAAAACATGTACTTCACTACATATTTTACAGAAAGCAGTAAGTTCCCTGTAGTTGTGGCTTTGCCAATTAAACACTTAAATATAAAGGTTATGATTAGAAACCTACACTAAGATTCTTATGCAAAGAGCTGTCACTTTGGCCAAAACACCTTGGAAATACTGACACCTATAAACTTATGAACCTATATTCAGTTTACAAACCATAAAATCAACATGTTTAACAAAATATCACATGTTCATTTTATTACCAGATTAGTTAGGATACTTACACTGTGCTGTAACCCATGCCCATACCCAATTCAATAAAATACCAAAATATTTTTCTGCAGTAAAATTGAAAACACTGAACTTTAAGAAGACTAAGCTGCATTGAATATCACAGCAATGCATGATTCTACATATGTTCATGGTTTTGATTGATGATGACCTTTTCCTGAATCATCTAACAATCATCCAGGAATAAATCACAAATGCATAAACTCTTTTCAACACGATCCTAAACTTTTGGTATGCCAATTGTTCAGTTCATTTAGGCAAATGCAAAGTTAATTGCTTAGACAAATTTCTGTTTTCAAAAGAAATTGTTTTATTGCCAGAAAATTTGTTCTTTTAAAAAGTGTTCAGTGTACTTCAGCTTTTGTATCGTAAGTTATTGGCAGGTATATAAAAAATAAAAGCTAAATGTTTTGCCGAAATAAACTTGGTAAATATAATACCAAATAGTGAGTCATATCATATATTTTGCCTACTCAATTTCAAAACTCAATTTAAGTCTGACTCACATGTTTCGTATTTCTTTGCTTGAATCACCCAAAATGAGAAATAATGCATCCAGAAGCTCTCGTAGAAAAGCAAGCGTGTCAATTTCAGGAATGGACATAATACATATGAGCCATTGGACAAGAAACCGTCTTGTGTGAGGTTTTTTGGTGTAAAATCTCTCCCTTAGCAGCAAGACAAATGCAGCAACGTCAAATGCTGGTGTTTCAGTTACAATATCCTAAAATTTCACAAACAAAAATGTTTACTACTCATATCTAATTGATTTTATTAAAGGTTTTAAAATAAACTGGTAAAGGATTTTCGTATTATTTACAACGCAATGTCAAAAACTAGATCATTTGCCATGTAGAGTTGGGAGTCAATTTTATGGGTAAATTTTTTTTTTTGAATTTTGGACCTGAAAGTCAAGATTTTTTTTTAAACTTTCAGCCCATTTTGTTTGAAAAACAGCAATAAAATGTGCAATAACTTGTTTTTTGTTGAAGTCTGATTACGGAAGTTTCAAATGACTGTTAAAAGAACTAGGTGTTAAATATATTAGAAACAGAAGATAATCTACTTATTCTTCTTCAAGCAATATATCACATGTATAAATAACAGCTATTTGATCTCCAACACATGATTAAGCTACATGCCTTTAATAGTCGATCCAAAAGCTCTGATCCATTTCGAACATTAGTGTCTGGGTCAGAAGACAACTAAAAATAGAAACATTGGAATTGCAAGTTTACTCAGTCCATTAAACCCATAAAAAAGTTTAAGAAACTTACAAAACATGCAAAAATACATTTCTAGGATTAAATGCATCTCTGGACTTAAGCACAAATTTTAATTGCTTTTGATACAATAACAATGCAAACCCAAGTACATGCAAAATGTTGGTCACTCACTTTGCTTAAGACATCAAACAGTTCATTAAAATACGGAAGTGTGTCTGATCGCGACACTTTGACAATGTTGTACAGAGATTCACAAGCAAAATATCTCATTCTGCTATCCTGGTCCGATGAGCAAATCAAAACTGGTTTCAACAGACTTTCCAGATATGGCTGAATGTTCTAATACACAAAAGGTCAAAATTTACAGTTCATTTTAATGCAATAGACCAATGGCACAGGCATTTACATAATTGTAATTTTTTTCCAGGTTTTCATATGCAATTCAACATAAGCAAAGGTCTATATTTCTGAACCCACAACAATCAAATAAATGAATAATAATCAACCTGGCTTCCCAATGCGATGGCACATGCAGCAAGTCCAATCAATCCTCCTTTCCTACTGTTCGGGTTTTGTGAAAGGGTATAGTCACGAGCCAGTAGGGTTACAGTTTCTTGAATTTGAATGCTACTTCCTTCATTCGCATAGCTCCTGACCTGCCTAAAAAAGTTATTTTGTAAACTTTAGCACCAAAACCAGTTTGTGTTAAATACGCATAAAACAATCACGACATTTTGTACAGTTGTTTATATTTTTCATAAATTGTTTATTTTGGCTTAGACACATAAAAACTTAATTTTTTGAATTTTCTTTAACAAACTTGAAACTTAAATAGACACATTAACTTGTATTACACAAAATTACAGTTTTCCTTTTTTCGTTCAATTTAGGCAACCTGTTATGATTTTCAGACGGACGTTAAAGACGTTTCTACAAAAACAATTGTCACCATCAGTGAAAATATAATTTTGTTTTTTTATCAAAGCTTCTGTTTAAGTATGTGTCTTGTGTATCAAAGTTCGTTGGCTGTCATGTGTTATTTATTAATTTACAAATTATCAAGCAAATAAACTCAACTCAAACAAACAAAGCAACAAAAACAACTTACTTTTCAATTTCTAGCGCGGCGACTTTTCTTCGTTCATACAGCTTGTCATGTAGCATGCGTATGATGGCTGGTGATAATATAGTGGGGTTCATGGTAGTGTTTAGCACATTAGAACACAATAAAGCATTCAATTCAAAAACCCAACAAACAAACCTAACCTAATACAAATTACAAATACAAGACACAATACTGCACGCTTCAGTGACCACAGCTGATCACATGTGTCATCCAGTTGAAAAATATTGGATGAGTGGAGACGGTTTGTACGAAACGTTTGTTTTATGATGAGTTTGAATTTTAAACTTGTGTTAATAATAAGTCGATGCATCAGTCAAGATCCAATTAAAATTTTGAGCACTGTTTTTTTTGCTAATTACGCGTTACCAATTGGAAAAAGCCATATGTATCTGTAATGAGACAGTTTCATGAACTCACATCAGTTCAGTCAGCAGATTTTGTCGTCATAAAAATACCAGCTGGTACCGTGATAGGAAGAGTTGACTGTTGACTTGTCAAGAGTAATAGTTTTGCCACACCAGCGAAACACGAGAATTTGCTCTGCCGCCCATGAAATGAAGACGACTAATAAGGCCGAGAATAAAGATATTGAAGCCCATTCAAGAGCTAGACACAAGATTAAAGTCAAAGTAAAAAGAAGATTTGTAGTGGCCTGTATTGCAGTTGTTCTAGTTTTTAGTGGATTTTCGTCAACGCTGCAACTGCAATCAAGTATCAATATAGAAGACGGCCTAGGTAAGCGTATTTTTTGAGATTTCTTATTTTTTACAAAATATGCGAAGGACCGCGTGATATCAAAAAAGGGATTTTAAAAACGCAATGCGTTGATAACTTTAACGTAACAGTACAAACGTATAGCGCTTAGTGCTATGGTTACGGTTTTGGTGTTTTTAAATAGCCTTATGCTGCATCCAGTAGATATTCTTTGGTTTCCGATCTTTGTGCCGGTTTGTTGGCTCTGTGCAATGTGCCTTTCATTGTTGCCGATCCGTTGTTTCGCAACAACAAAAAAGTTATAATTTAACCTTATCGGTACCCAGCTGCAATACATGCGCCAAATTCGTGTGCAGGTTGGCATAGGGTTGCAGTTCGATTTCACAACGAGTAAATGTTTGCTGTGAAAATATGGCAAATGTCAGTTCGTTATTAATAGATTATACGATGAAGGATGTGTACACCTTTACACGCATGGGTTGACAAAGTAATGACACCGACAGTTGTTTTGACTTCGGTTTATGGGTTATCCTGTATAAGCGGAAGTTTGCAAAACGCACACAAAATAAGGCAAACAAAACCGCCAATTAGTACACATCTATCAATATGAAAACTGATTAGGGTCTATATTCGTAGTGCAATGTTATCTTCCACTATACACTTCAATTGAAACTCCTTTTTATCGACGTTTTATCTTGTGGTTTTTATAGGAACTGAAGCTGCCATTAGGCGAAATATATATATATATATACCCAGAAATTCATCGTCTGATTTCGTTACTTGGAAAATACTTTCCGTTCTTAGTTACTTAATTACATAAACGGTGGTCGTCGATGACTATGCTGCCTGTTGAAGAGTCAGATGCTGTTTCGTTCAAATGCTCACAATTAGAACTTGTTGTTGCAAGTTTTTGGAGGCTTTTCAAAGTGTAATTTTAATCTTTTTTGCAGGTACAAAGGCTACTGCTGTCGGGTATGTCGCATCGATGGTATTTTGTCTCTTCGTAACTCCAGTGCTACTGAGAATGGTAGGCATCAAACGGGCTCTTATAGCAAGTGAAGTTGCCTATCTCATCTACGTGATTGCCAACCTCTACCCAAGTACGCGTTTCTTTTGATATAATATATTTTTATTCAATTATTTTCAACAATTTACATATGATATGGTTTACTAAAAACAACAGTTAACTAAAAGCACAATTGCAAATTGTTGTATTAACGTCCCTACGTTAAAACCCAAACAGATGGACCAAATAGCAATTGCTTACAGACAGTCGCACGCAAACAGTTCTTTATTAAGGTCTATATGATATAGATAGACTATATCTAAAGCTTCTTTATAGGTTATCTTCTTTCTTGCAGATACATATCTGCTTATGGCAACAGGGGTGATTGTTGGATTTGCTGAGTCACTTTTCTGGGTTCCAATCAGCGCCATATTTAACCACTTCGGCAAAATCTATGCTCGCCATTCGTCCAAGTCTGAAGAGAATTGCGTACAAGAGTTCAGTGGCATTATTTTTGGGCTGATCCAATTTAATATGGTGAGAAAACAAAATTCAAATAAAGGCATCTTATTTGCATTGAAATGTCAGGCATAAAAAAAGGTTGAATACAACTAACCTGTCACTTCAGCCAATATTCAAAGCATTGACAACTTTTTCGTTTTGTTGCTTTAAAAACAGCTTTAAAGGTTGCATCCGAATAAATGTGCATTTTTCGTTTTACTATAAGCTAGTTGATGTTTTCCCATGCACAAAATACCCCTGCGTTTTCAACTGGTTTTCATGCTGACATCGAATATGAGTTAAGATGAACATCAATTTATAACTGGGCTCAGTCCTGAAGCTTATTTGTATACCAGTAATCACGGCACAACCATACAGAAGTCATAATACGCCAGACCCATAAAAAGCGTCATGCCGAATCAGTTGGCCACCAAGAATAACTATGTGGCAATTAGGCTATGGGGCATGCTTGGTGACCGGCTGATTAGGCATAAGGCGTTCAATGGGTCTTATGTAATATGATTAAATCAAATACATTTGGATTTTACAGGTTTTCGGCAATTTTTTCGTGTTTGCTATTTTGCGTTTCATGAATCCTTCCGAACCTACGGCAACTCACACCACAGCAAGTTTTAACAGTTCAAATTCGAACCTTACAATGTACTTTGGTAACGCTTTGGAGCCAGACCTTATGTACTGTGGGGCCAATGATTGCCAAGATCCAAACGTCACGCAAGCGAACATTGAACGATACGTGCCCGCGAGTCGGACTCCGATTTATGTGCTGTTGGGATCGTTTGTCGTAATTATGATAACAGGTAGGATGTTAGTTCAAATCCCACAAAGCAAACAATGTTTGGCATAATTACTTTAAATTTGGTTTATGATGTATTCGTAAAGGAAGAAAAGCAGAACATAGGTTTTAATGTGGACCACATTGAAAATTCAAGCTTGCGAACATTGCGTTAATGTAGAGCAGGGGTGGCCAACTTGTTAGTCGTTAAGATCGACGAAAATTTTCTTAATTGCACAGGATCGACTGATCAGTAGTAATTTAGGCTACCACTTACACAAAGCAATAACGCAAATTTCTGCATGAGATTTGATTGACGATTACAACATATTTATATTCATGAGTTTTATTATAAAGCATCACCCAGTTCTTGCAACAATAAAACGTCGCATATGTACATATTTTTCAAACTTTTAAATCTCCTCAATCAATTGCAACTGCTTCGTTAACGCAAACATTAAAGTTGTGACGACAAACGACATAATTTGTTGCTAAAATCACAATTGTTACCCAACAAAGAGAGTGACATTTACATTATTATTGTCTCATTGCACATTTGTGGGTTGTGTCAAAATGTCAGAAGTGCTGTTTTATATTATTTAATTTGTTTTTCAATTGATAAGCTTTTGATTAGTAATGGAGAATTTAGTGGGATCGACCAGTCAAAAGCAGACGATCGACCAGTCGATCGCGATCGACGTGTTGGCCACACCTGATGTAGAGTATACGATGGGATTAGAACCCGCAACAGGACGCCGTTGTTTTGGGCGTGGATTGAGAATCTGTGGCCCAATAAAGTAACTTGCAAAAGACTGCATGCAAAATTCGAAATACAGATTGTTGAAACGTTTTGAAGCGCATAACATTTAAGGGGACAATTGGTGGGTAATGGCTGAACGCGCTGCAGCTACACCACATGCGTTACATGACTAGGGCTCACAAGCGCATTGTGGGTAAACACGACAGTGGAGGAACGTTGGTGGGAACAGACAAGGGGGCCTTAAAAACTAGCTACCCGTATTTCGGGAGGACGTAACTTTTTATAAGCTGTCACTTACTATCTGTTAGCTACCATACGAATATAATTGTTACGTGCATATTTAACGCTCGATTCAAAATATTTATTTTACAGGAATTTTGATCCACGTGTTTCTGCTCCCAGAGATGCCTCTTGATTACAAAAAGAACAAAGAAACTGTATACTGTGATAATGACCCGGATAATATAGTTACGGAAAAGTCGTCGTTGGCTAACACAGTAGACGAAAATAAAAGCAATGGAACTGTGGCCTGCGCAAACGACGAAAAAAGCAAACTGACAGAGGTAAGCGAATCAAAACTTTAATTTTACGATTGTCCACCCTCAACAATCAATAAGACTTTAGATTAAAATCTTGAAAATTGTTTTTACAGACTTTACGAGTCTTGACCACCACTGTGAAGGACACGTTTGCACAAGCTTCAAAACTTGATCAGATCCTTATCTTTCCCATGTCGCTGTACTACGGTCACGTAAACGGTTTTGTGTTTTCCGACCTAACCAGGGCTTACACGTCATGCGTGATGGGAGTTAGTCAGGTGATGAAACTCAAGTTATAATGAAAAGATTTAAACATAAATGAAGCTAATAATTATTATTGCACTTAAATTTTCGGAATTGTTTGTACTAAACGTTTCGGCACCTAAATTGTACTGTCCACTTTACTCGCTGAGCTCATTGGCACGACAGCAATATTTAAAATAAGAGACGTTACAGTCTACATAAGATTGGATTTAAATAAGATATTGCGGATACTAAGGCGAAGTACGTATGTTCCAAACCTTAAGGACGAATAACTTTTTGTGAACTTATATATCCACTGACAATTGACATTGTTTGAATCGAGAGCAGTACCATGTAAAATTAAAAACAAGACAAAATATATGCCTAAACCGAATAATAATAATGCTTGTTGACGCATTGTAATGTCAAAAATACTCAAATCTCACTCAGACATGCAATATCGGTATTGTTTAAATGTAGGTTGGAATTTTGAACATAATTTTTGCGCTCCTTAGCGCCATCTCGTGTTATATTGGAGGTCTGGTCCTCGGAAAGCATGGTTACCAGGCACTTTTGGCCACGGTCTTGGTGTTTGACCTTACAGCGCACGTCACCGCCCTCTTGTGGCAACCGAGCAGCACCACCACGTGGGTGGTGTACGTCACATTTTCCTTACTCGGGGTTTCAGGTGCTCTGTGGCAGATCTTAATATCAAGTAAGTGATTTATTTTCGTCGATTTTTTCTATTTTTTCCTCTAACGTAGCTTTCTAGTATAAATATAGAGTTGCTATCGTACATATTTACAACTGTTATGGAATTATCAAGTAACTTACAGGTGATTTTGTAAACAGACACTTAGATTTCATAAACATTGTTCAAACAGCCTGCTCTCTTCTGTTCTCGTATGTCTCATATTTTATTTGAATAAAGGGTTGATAATGCCCAAAAGGGTGACAAACTTATCTCTTGTTTTAAAACCGATCTGTGCGAGTTTAATACAGAAGCATTGCTGCTTCGTAATAACTATGCTGTATAAGGACGTTTTACGTCACTTTTGACCCATCGTTGTCCACAGACATGTACACTCAAATGTTCTATGCAAATCGCGAGGTTTCATTTACGATTGCAAATGTTGGTTTTGCTGCCGGGTTTGCAATTCAATACGCCTGGAGCACCTCCTTGTGTGTTCGAGAAAAGCTATTCGTTCTTATTTGCCTTCTTCTACTCGTTCTTACTTTTCTCGGTAAGTGGCGCCGTTAAGGAATATTTCTGGTGTCGGATAAAATCGAATTTAATTATGTTGTTTAAAAATTACAATCAAAGTGTGTAAGCGGATATAGCTACCTGCTTTTAATGCAATAGGTACCAGTTTTAACAAGACTGCATATTTTTGAGTTTTAAGCCGTTTTGGTGTCTTACACTCTTACGAGCTTGCAGATTCGTTAGCTGGCCCGAAACCGAAACCCGAAACCGGCCCAAACCTGATCCAAATTTTCGTAAAGAAAGCCAGGATTACGTCCGTAAAATAATGAAATTGCGACGGGAAAGTCAGGCCCGAAATAAGCTTGTTTTAACTTTTAACTAAACTTAAGCCACAACACGACCCGAACCCAATACCAATAGCCTGCTGACTTACAACTTTTTGTCCCTATTTGTTAAAAGTGTAGTCTTAGAAAATTGTTAACTATTCCATATTTGGTGGGTATCCTGTATACATTGCATTGGCAAAGGTGGTGATTTCACAACACATATTTTTCTACATATCTTTATTCATTGCAGAGATTGTATTATACCGACACAATGGATTTAAAAAGAAAATACCACAAAAATGAAAAAGAGGACTTGAAACCGACTTAAAAATTGAAAAAAGGAGCAAAAGTTTCATGTCATTGCTTTTTATGTCTGTTTTATGTAAGTTCTTTCAGTCTTCGTAAAGTGCAGTGTCTGTTTAATTGGTTTGGTCTATGAAAACGTCTTCATTTTGTCGTGTTTTAGTCAAATTTAGACAATATATACTAAGAACATATTGTTTTGCTACAACGCTGTTTGTGATGTCAACTTTGTCGTTCTCTTTCAAGTTGTCAACAAAATTAAACCAATAGCAAGCCTTTCATCCAATACATTGTAATAGGCTTGTGATATGCATTATGGTAAAAACATTTACTCACTTTGGTCTACTCATTTTAAATTGTTTTATAATGTCGAACTTTTTGTAACTTGATTTTAGGTAACCAGAAGGCTTTTTCAACAAAGTTTCTTTCATAACAAATTTTAAGCCAAGATTACCTAACGATTGTCTTCTAATATCAAGATAATAATCGCAGTCAGACGTCCCATATTTTCATCACTAAAAAGGGGGACTTCATTACTGTTTACGATTGGTGATCTTTATTTTTGTCAAATACTTGCCGGTAATCAATGAAAACAAGTCCAGTTTTAATGAAATCAACCGAAAATTCAATGAACAATATAAATCACAAAAACAAAAACGGTCCAATTAAAATAACAAACTTTTGAGGATATAAACGTTTAAAAGGCAGAAACTGGGAGGGAGTTCTACTTGGCCACCTGCGGAACGTTGTTAATGCACTCGAACATGTTGGAACAACACGAAAAGATGTTGCTTGTTGTTTCCAACCCTGTATTGAGAGTTTCCAATTTACCTGACGAAGGGAAAATACGTTAATCAAGCGAAATTGTTGAATAGTATATAAAAGTATGTGGATTTTTGAAATTAGGCAACGATGAAACTACCTTACTAGTTCGGTAACAACAAAAATTCGGTAACAACAAATAGGCCTGCATCTTTTTTGTTTTAACTGCTATTAATCATAGGCGTTCTATGTTGTAAGTGCTGGTCATCCATGGCTATACACACTGCAATCAATCGTATTATCACACTTACAAAGAGCGACCAATAAGAACTCTCGTTATGTAAGTCATGGATTGGAGAGTACGTATTGTCTTACTTGGTTTGTCTTTCTTTGGTTGTGAATCGACGACTTTTTGGTGACAAGTCGGGCAGATCAAAACAGGTTGCTTGCATGTTTTACAAATCTTAGGTTCCTCCTCTTCTGCTGGCAAAGGCAATAAATAGTTGCATAAAAAAGACTTTACCACACCTCAAAGTTAGCAAAAGTCATTTAGGTCCGAGTTAAAACCTTGCTCTAAATGCATCGTGTTATTATACGACGTAGATATCCAAAGCATGTGTTTTTGTACATAAGTGTTATGTACACCATTACATATCATTACGTTGACCTATTCGTTTATTCGGTAAACTGTTTCTTGGCCTAGTTCAGGCTTTGAAAACAATTTAGGCAATTTCACTGCAGGAGTGGAGAGTGGAATTGCACTTTCGCACTTTCGTGTTATTTGAATGGACATTCTGTTTGGTTAGGAACATGATCTTCATCTTTAATAATGTTGGTTTAATTTTGCTGATCATATAGTACGCCCGGTCCAAGGCGTCATACCGAAGCAGCCGGTCTCCCAAGCATTCCCGTATGGCAAGGCGCAGGGTAGAAAAATAATTTTGCTGTGTAATATTAGGCAAGACTAAAATTGTCAAATTCTCAAATCAGGAACTGATCAAAAAGGTTGAGGGCCACTGCTTTGTGTATGTTAATGCGTTCCCGACTACACACCTTTATCTTTTTCCTCTTCGACGGACTTTTTACTTGAACATGATTTCCCAGAGTCGCTATGTTTTTCTTTTGTCGTCTTTTCATCGTCGGATTTAGTTGGTTCTTTCTCCTCTTCAACAACTTTAAGGTCTATTTCCGATTCTTCTTTACTTGGCATTGCGAAATGACCGTTTTATGCACAACAACAATCGATTGAGGTTAATAGGCTATACCAGTGGTTCTTAACCTTTTTGGTGTGGTTTCCCACTAAAGTAAATCACCAAGTTCAAATTTCCCCCTCAACAAAAAATTTTGGTTGGGACTTGGGACCTTAAAGGTATACTGCAATCTTATTTAGTTTGAATAGTTATTTCGTGGGAAAGTAAAATCGTGTGGAATTTTGAAAAATCTCATGTGCTTGCGTTAGTCATTTATTGCATCACAATAAACAGACCAAATGGATTTATTTGCGAACAATAACAGGGTCATTGATACTGTTAGTAATTTCTGTGATGTAACAAACGATTTTTGGATTTTTATGCGCCTTGTTAAACTAGGTGATCTTAATCTTACATGTTGTTGCGGAAAATATTGTATGAAATTAATTTTCAACGGTTAATTTCAACCCACGGGCCCGAGTTTGGTGACTTCTGACTCACATAAATTTGGGAAATTTCCCACCGGTTAAGAACCACTGGGCTATACCTTTGAAAATTTGTTGCATGAAATAGAAGTTAAGAGCCGTCTTACATTTACTGATATATTCTACAAATACAATGCAACTCGTAAAACTTACATTGTACGTAACACTTGCAAAAAAATTATAAAAAATATAAGTTAGGTTTTACGTAATACTCCTTGTATATAACAGCCAGACAAGAATATTATTCTAAAAAATCGTTTTCTAGCTTCGCAGCGGAATCGCTAGTTACTGTTGTCAACCAGAATGAAATACTAGCACGCATATGAACATCTAAATGCATCGTTACCGAATACAGTAAGTACGTTATTATTCATTCCTCTATTAGTTTACAAAACAACCAGACTCAGAGCATCCCGCAAGGATATAGGCTAAATCACTGGATTAAATCACCAAAACACGCAAACAAGTACAGTAATATGTTTGTATGCAGGATTCTGGCTGGCGTCTGTATATAACGTATTGCTTGTTTGTGGTTATAAAATGGGAGTCATGCACAAATAGCAATTAAGTAAACGTAAACTACAAATGTATGATGGGCAACTGATTCCCACTACCCCTACCCCATTACAAACCCTGTGTACCCAACATGTCTCCCCATTGCTGTATTAAAACGAGCTACAGACATATTAATGTCAATGTGTTTTTACAAAGATTTTACAATCATACCTTTTTTCTGCAAACAAACAAATAATACCAGCACTAAGCATTTTTATTTCGTAAAATTACACGGGGGAAATACCCGCGTTAATCAGTTCACTCGAATTGGTGTGCTAAAAATAATACGTTAAAATATGCGCAACAAAAGCAACCGCGATAATCTTTGTAGAAAACAAGATAGAAATTTGTTTTTACACAAGTGCACAGTAAAAAAACGCAGAGAAAAATGCCAATTACATCTTTATTGTTGTCCCAGCTCTTCAGCTTTGCCGAAGCAGTCGAACATTTTGTTGCAGCAATCCATTGTATTGTTCGCTGTGTCCAATCCCTTGTTAAGCGTGTCCAACGCATCTGAATAACATACATATTGATAGATTACGGAAAGAACACACTTACAGAGTATGGACACTAAACTATGTGCTCAACATTTTTATGCTTGTTAATTGTCTCGGCAATTACATCATCATGGATATATAATAGAAATAGAAGTTATACGAGGATATGTGTTAAGCGCTCGTGTGAGGTAATTTGTTGTTGATTTTTTTAGTTCATACGCGAACCTAATGACTGTTGGTATAAGTGCGGAACAGAAAGTGCAAGTGCAAAGCGCCATACTTTTTATTGTCCCCCAATGCTGTTTGAGTGACATGTTACTAATGCACACCTATACCCTTAGTGTATACTGTTTCAGAAATTCAAACATAACATTACGTAAAAAAGCATTCGCTATTTTGGACATATCAGAGATAACATTAGCGCGATGTATAATACCAAAAGTGCTAGGCCCATTAGAATTTATACAATATTTTTGGGGTAGGTACCGTTCTCATCAGCAAAATTAAGTGTTTCAAAGGGGCCCTCCTGCATTTATTCTTACTTGGGTTTTGTATTAATACAAGATCTCATATCATTACGTTTACAAATGACGTTTAGGGCACATGTAAGCGTTTGTTTTCTGGTTGTGGTGTTTTGTTTATTAATGTACGTTAGGAATGTAAATAAAAGGGCCGACACTCAATAGCGTATATTGAAACGAAATCTATTACACAGATGCTCTTTCCCATTGTTCTCTTGTTATTATGAGCTCATTGACGGTGCCTTACCGTATAGCATCGTCTGCCATATGCTGGCGTAGCTTTATTCCCCTAAACAACTTCCATAAAGCGATGTTTGGTTTTCGATGCCCTCCACAAACCAGCCAACACCAAAAACAAACACCATACATCAATGTCCAGCGGTGTCATAATTCATTGAGCGCTGAAAATCGGCATAACATATACGGTATAGCGCAGTGGTTCTTAACCGGTGGGAAATTTCCCACTAGTGGGAAATTTAATGTTTTTAGAGGGAAATTATGTGAGTCAGAAGTCACCAAACTCGGGCCCGTGGGTTGAAATCAACCATTGAAAGTTAATTTAATACAATATTTTCCGCAACAACATGTAAGATTAACTTCACCTAGTTTTACAAGGCGCATAAAAATCCAAAAATCGTTTGTTACGTCACAGACATTACTAAAAGCATCAATGACTTTGTTATTGTTTGCGAATAAATGCATTTGGTCTGTTTATTGTGGTGCGATAAATGACTGTTGCAAGCACATGAGATTTTTCAAAATCGCACACAATTTTACTTACCCACGAAATCACTAAATAAGATTTCAGTATACCTTTAAGGTGCCGACCAAATCGCTTCACAAAATTATTTTGATTAAAGAATCATTTTTTGTTGGACACAAAACATGATTATAAAATAACAGAGTGGGAAATTCGGACTTGGTGATTTACTTTAGTGGGAAACCACACCAAAAAGGTTAAGAACCACTGGTATAGCGCGTATAGTACTTACTGGCACCGCCGGGTTGGCTGTCGACCACTTTCTGATGGCATGTCGGGCAAATTACGACTGGTTGTTTACAAGTTTCACAGATCTTCGGCTCAGGGGCGTCTTCACCTCCTGTGTAAAAAATAGTTAGTTTAGTTTAAAGCTCAAACTGCAATTTTCTTTTCAACTGATACGCGTTGACGTAGCATGTAATGACGTCACGCGCTTGGATGAAGATAGGCAAAAAGCTGCAACAAAATGGTTATACAAACATCGAAAAAAAAGATAATTATGCAGTAGATCGGGATATCTCATCACTATTAATATGTTTGGCGCATGTGATTGCTCATTTGGACTAATTACGCTTGTTATACGCACATGAACACCGTGTAACAATACCATATTTGCTGTAAGTTTTTGCCTATCTATGTTATGTCGTATAGTATACAATGAAAGTTGCTTTTTCAGTTTTAGTATAAAATGCACAAAAAAATGTGAAGTCGTATGTTGATATCCTAACAAAAAAACCTAGCTGTTAAAAAATGTCTTATTGTAAAAGAAGTCAAGTTGTGAAATTGATAAAATTCACCGATTTTACGGCTTTTGCAGTTAAACGCACGCTCAACTTCTGTAATGGCGTTGCTTTCCAATTTACGATGCCCTTGTAAAGCTTAGGCAATAGAGTTGTAAGTTTACACAACATACACACAGTAGTTTGATGAGAAACAGTGAGTAGGTGGTTTGTAGTTTTAGCACAGGAATTTATGAGTGTTGATTTTTGTGGTGGTGGGGGAGGTGGTCGCTTTCATCGAACATGTTTGGCAACATTCCGTAGACACGGGGGCTATTTTCCAATTCGAAACTAATGTGAATTGCCGAGATAAACATTTTGTAACGTTGGCGTATTTCGTGGTTTAATGCAGTATCTAATTTTGCCGAAAACCGATTTACCTATTTTTTTGTATTCACATCGAAAATATAGTTTTATTCGTGTTCTGTTTGGTGATGCATTTTGGTTGAAGAACGACTATAAAACGGTCATAAAACAAGTTCAACGTAATACTTTCACTTTAATTGTATTGTAACCTTATTTCCCCACATTTACTGCCCCAGTAAAACCTTATTTCCCGCATCACAAACGCAAATTAAAATTCTTTCCCTATGGTCTTGCCCCTTCCAAAAACCCAATTACTCAACAACGCTTTCCGATGAACCAATAGCGTCAAAAGGCGTCGTGGTTGCCAAGCAACTTGTGGTAAATATTTGTTGACTAATCATTGTCGGCGAGTGGACCGCTAGTATTGGTCTGTTTGCTCAATCGCCGTCGCCGCTGAATTATAAAAAGGAAAAGCAAAACGTCGTCATCGTGAACATAGTAATCATGTTTGTCCAATGAGTGACCCGTGAGCGTTGCTATGGGAGAAAAGAAACGCCACCGGTGTAAATTTGTAAAAAATAACAATATTTTGTACCGCCCAAAACATTACTTTAGTAGAAGACTTAGTTGCATTAAATTATCAATTATATTTGTATTTCGAAACCAGATCGTAAATTATATTGCAAAAAAGCGAGGACTTTGCATGGATTTAGAAAAGAAAATTGTAAATGCTTTTACGAAAAAACGTTTTAACACGTGCTTTTTGCAAATAGTTTCGTTTCAAATTAAATAATGTAGATTTAAAACCATTAGAACTCCAAATCTTACAAAACGTAATAACTCAGCGTTTTGACATTAAGGATAATTCTGGCTTGGTGAACATTTTAACGCAATTCTTTGCTACCATTTGTTTCAGCAAGCGAAATAAACTCAAACCAATGCGACTACTATGGATTGCAGCGTACCCTCAACCGTCTCATATTAACTATACATTGTCAATGTAAATCCATTGTACTCACAATACCACACAATTTTTAAAGCGTACCCTTTGGAGCACTGGATTGACCCATCATTCCAGGGAGGTTTTTCGAGATGTCTGCTGCTCCTTTAGTAATATCAGCGGCATCTCCAAATGCATTTGATACGTCTTCCATTTTAAAATAGTTTTAAAGTGATTTGATTACTACGTGAGGCTTATCGACGTGCGTTAAGCAACGATTTAGTACTGGCAACTGTAAGGTAAAAAGTTTAATATTAGAAAAAGTTAGCAAAAGCAATTATACACGTTTAATACGTCGACGTTTATTTAACCCCTTCTATATGTTCTGGTCGTCAAAAATGCCTGAAATCCGTTAGGACAGTGGTTCCCAAACTTTTTCATATTTTTTTCAAAACGGTCCCTTTTCCATTATTTCGAGGGCTCGCGGTTCTTAAGCTTAAATGTGTATTTCATAAAAACTAGTTATGCAAAATTGCGCATAGCACTCATCCAAAGACAGCATGTAACATCACAAACAGGACAAAAACATTACGATTGTGCGCGAACAATTGCATTTTTGATAGTTGTCATTCAATAAAGGCCATTGTTTAGCAATGGAGACAGTCGATTTCTCAATTCTCTTGATTTAAACTTATCCAGTAGCACAAACTGACGCTAAATAGGATTATAGAATTACTTTACCCGCTTCGCGGTCCCCCCAAAATTGCCTCACGGACCCCTAAAGGACCGCGGACCCCAGTTTGGGAACCGCTGCGTTAGGATGTCTTTAATCTCACTGACCTACATGAAAACACGTATATTTTGCATTGCACTGCTCCCCTTATCGTTTAAATGTTTTGGAATCTGACTATCCTCTGCCTCTTCGTTAAACTAGTATTCTTCAGCATTACAAAACAATCAAGCTGCATTTTTGTGAAAGCTCCTTTTCCGAACTACAAAATATGCATATTTGTCAAAGCCTTCTAAACCAAACCACAAATATTTTAACTGTGCAACGTGAGTGCTTTTGCACTGATCAAAACTTCTCTTTGAGGCGGACTCTTCAAACGACCTGTTTACTCGATGGTGTAGGACAAAATCTTCCTAGTTGGAGCGCGGCGCGAAGTCAAATAGACCCACGGCCGGGCCAAACGAAAAACTCCAATCTCCATGGCTGCGGCAAAACACAGATTTGACCCATAAGCTACCCACAATGCAACTAGGCCGCGTCCATGGCAACGCGATGGGTCCGAGAAAAAAAGTTTTGAGCTCTGCTATGGGCGCTAACAGACAGCATCGTTGTCAGTGGCAACGTGTTGGCGCCGTTTGAACGTTTTACAGTGTTGCTGGTAATTGCTATTGAAATGTGTGTGTCAGGACCCATAAAGGAAGTAAATTAACACTGGGCTACAAAGGAAGTAAAACAAAAGATTTGGGAATTCACCTCAATCGAGAGACCGGTTTTCCTTCTTGTTTTTTACGTTACTTATTTGGCACGCTTGAAAAGTGTATCTTGTTCTGCAGCAGGAGATTGCCATTGCGAAAATAGCCTTGATACATTTTATTACAACAGTTTTGCAACTTAAAGCCAAATAAATGATCATGATGTGATTATTTTTACAAAGATGCTTTACGTTGCAGTGTCAGTTTGTTATTTAATCGTGTTTTTTTCTTCCAGAAAATACCATCGATCGTTCCTTATTTAAAATGTCCAAAATAATATACTCATTCTGCTGCTACGCATTCCCAAATTTCGCAGACATGTAGCCCAATGCTCGTTAGACTTGTTTCAGATTTGCGTATTTATTCGAACAAAGGTTTCCGCAAAACGTTAAGTGCAGATTTGCATTCGTAGCAATACTTAGAATCGCTTTTTATACGTTGTGTTTTAATAACACCCGCGTCTTAATAAATAAAATCACTTTAGTGATCAATCAACAAATCAATACTTTTTAAAAGAACGTCACGAAAATGACCAAAAGACTCTTTTTGAGCACTTTTTTTTAAAAAAAACTTTTCTTTTCTGTTGCATTTTTTAAACTGAATTTTCGATTTTCAAAGGAAGATAAAAGCCTTTGGGGATCAAAACTAATCTCCAGGTTATCAGCGAGTAAACAACACCTATAGCTGCTCTCACTATAGGACCGACGCCCAAATTACAATTGACTTCAGCATTCTTTAGCTTTAAACCAAACTATTTAGCATGTTGCAGGCTTGTTAGGGCGAGTGCGTTGCCCTATAAACCCTTTTAAGTGGTCTACTTGTATTTCCAAGCTCGGCACTTACACCAAAAACGTGAAATTCACCGTTCATAAGGTTGGGAGGCCGAAACTTGACTCTAATTAGACCTGGCGTTAGGGACATTTGTATTTGGGCTCTCGGCTTCTGTAAATAAGACCAACAACGAGGTTTGAAGAACATAAATATTGATCGAAGTCCGCGGCCACAAACCGGGTCCCAACTCGCCTTCCATTTCCAGCAATCAGTATGGATTGCTGGGCTGTGCGACGACAGGCCATGGTAAACAAGTGGACGTGCGGAGATACCGGTCCTTTTGTGGTTACGGGCTTATGAAGTGAGGAGAAAGTACAGGTGTAGCGTGCCGCGGGGGGCGAGGCTCTTTTCTATGTGATTTTCCACCCACGCTATAGGTAAAGGAATTTTCTTTAGTTTGTCTAAAATCCTGTCAGGGCTTTGCGGACGCGCTGGATTTGTTTTCAGCGCATTGTATGGCATGTTTGCCTGGAAGAGACGCGACGCAAACTGGATGGCGTTGTATTGCGGTTATACACACGACGAAATATAAAAAACGACAGATCAACACAAGTAAGATGGTGTTCCACTGAAAGCCTTTCGGGTTTTAGCTTGCTCGAAGATTATCCTGAGAAAAGCACATAGGAAAATGTTTTAGTCCAACAATGTATTTAAGTGTTAAAGTAAATTGTAAACGACAATGCAGCACAACCTATAGAGCAGTGTTTCCAATCCATGGGACATTTGCTATTCTCAAAAGTGCGGGGGGAGCTTTTCTCTATACTAACAGTGGCATATTTTTCACATGTTATTGCTGACTTCGGAGCAAACAAAAATTACAAAACAGTTGTTTTTAACCAGTTGTGAAAGTCCTAAACTTTAGCTGGTTGTAATAAGCCAAAAGAAAGTATAGGGTGCTGTAGGTAAGGCATAAAAGGTTTGATACCACCAATTAAAAAGGTAAATACCTTTACTTTAAAAGGTATAGCGGTGTTTTGTTTTATTTCTCAGGGTTAGATTGTAACTTACAAAGCGCACACTGGATATAAACACCCGATCTATAATATTTTAAATTACATCTTATAGCCAAAGCTCACCTTTCAATAAAGGACACTCTCCGATTTTAACACACTTTCCACTTAAGCTTTTGAACAAGGGGAACGGGCATGTACATCCACCTGAGCAAGGGTAGCTCAAAAGCGGAGTTGGCAAACAGACTGCGGGATATGCAATCGGTCCTGGGCATTTTGGAACACATTTTACACACGTCTTGTACACCTGGTTGTAGGGACACTCTGCAAAAAGTCAAAAGTGATATTAAATACCCTGCTCAAAAAAGAGGAAAACACTGACATAACCGATACAATCACAGTACGCCAGGCCCATTGAAGGCGTTATACCGAATCAAGCCGGCCACTCAAGCATTCCCATATGACAAGGCTAAACCTAGAAAAATGTAGTCTGCGGTGGGATTCGAACCCATAACGGATGCAAATTAGATTTAGTCTTTCAAGGAACATCAAAACTCAAATCTTCCATTTATTCCCTAATAGTAAATTGATCCACAGTGAAAATCGCCGTACTACAGACATTATAACGGTCAGAAATAGGAGCTAAAACTTACTGCGACATTGCGAGGTACGGACGCAAACATTTTTGTCGTTTCGAACATATCCTGGGCTGCATGCGCATCTCGCTGTGCATTTCTTCAACAATGAACACGGCTTGAGCAGATTTTTGCAAGTCGCATCACACGGGGCAGCGCAGGCTCGGAAACGTTCGTTAAGAGCAGAGTTACACTTTTCTGCAAAAAAACAATACATGTAAAATACATCGCAGTAATGCTGAGGTCTGGAAGTAAGTCAATACAACTCAAAAAAAGACCCATGTGCTCCATGTATAAAACAGTAAAACCAATGAACTATAATCCCTACGTTAAACAGAATCAGTAAGTTTCAGGTGAGGGACTGTATATTTAAAAAAAAGCATTATAATTTTCTTAATTTGGACATAATAATATATATACAGACATCTTTTTTTCTGGGGGAATGGAATAATGTATACCGATTTTGTTCGTAATGACTTTCGAAAGTAAAAATAATAATCTATGTACACCGCTGAAAACGGACATATTATCCCATTTGAGGGTAATTACCCACAGGTTAAGCACCAATCAAATAAAGAAACGCCGAGTTCATACTTGTATCGGCAGTTTTTAAACTCCTCAAACCAAGTTTTAACAAGCCCAAACTGGGTGCTGTACTTACTAGGGCATTTGGAGAGTGGAATACAAACGTTCTTGCTGTTACGGACGTATCCAGTTCTACAAGCACATCTCCGAGTACATCTCTCCTGTAGCGAGCATAGCTTTCGTGGCTCTTCACAAGTTGCATCACAAGGGGGCGCACAAGTGGAGAATTCTTCATTCAACGAGGATCTGCAATCTGCGTGATAACCAAGTCTGAAGTTAATATTGACAGCGCAACTTATGGTAAATGTACCAACGCCACTGTGTTTGTTATTTCGCGCATAGTTGCGTGTTCTTTCACATTCAAAGGGTATGACTGAACCAAATCATTAAAACCAACCGTAGTGAGTTTACGGAATGGTTAAACATATTTAAGACAAAGTGCCAATATGGAGATAAGGGGATTTTGACTAACTCGACGAAATAAGTGTAAGATTTAAGATTTCATTAAATATAGGAGATACATTTGAATTAAATGGATCTTGTTTTACGAGAGTGGTTTTCAAAAATGTCACGAAGGTTATACAGTACGCAATCTGTATAATTATAGCGGTAATGCAACTGTGTGACCGGGAAGGCCAGAAACCAGCTTACACCGCCTGTCAACCAAAAATACTGCAAACTTTGCGATTATTTAGTAATTACTTTTCCGTAGAAATTAAATGCCTTTTCGCTCCATATAAAATCCATGAAGTCACATTTACGCTGTGGTGTAATCTCTATAGTGTCTGTACTTACGGCATTTCTCATCGGGAATCTGTTTGCCGTTAAGGAAGAATTCAGCATTGCATCCTCCGCAGAAGTTTGCGCGGCATTCGGCTTCTGGAAACCTAGGACACGTGTTCACTTCGCACGGGTCGATCACACATTGAACCTGGGGAACTCCCGGGGGACAGGGACCTAAGTGATTGAGAAAAAGAGATTATAAAGGCGTAATAGACACAAGTGGTAAATTGTTAAAGAGAGTCGACTTTAACAAGTAAGACAGTCGATTTCGGATTAATAAACTTTTTAATAAAACAAAAAACTGAAAAACAGAGTCATAAGCAGGCCCAAACCCGAAATGACAAGCACGAACTCAAATTTTCTCGAAGGTTTTTCTCGAATTTTGTAAATGTGCGTCATAAATAAGGCCCAGTGTGAAGTCAGGCCCGAATCAAGCACGTTTAATTTCAAGTTAGACCTCAATTCCGTTTGTTGGCTTATTACCAGTGTTTATATGATATAAAGTATTTAGGAGGCACGAATATACTGGGTACTTACCGCACTGCCTTGGCAGAACACATTTCTTTCCTTTCAAAGTAAGTCCTTTTCGACAAGCGCATCCAGGTCTGCAGTCCAACGTGCAAACTGGGTTAGGATTTTCGCATGTGGATTGACATGGTTTGCAACCGGGGTAATAGATTTGATTGCTCTCGCACTCTGTGGCAAAATACATTTTATTACTACTTGTAAAAGACAACTTGCAGGTGAATGCGTATAATTTTAGACAAAATTGGTAATTTTTCAAGGACAATAATTAAATATAGCCTTTTTTCAGGGGGTATGAATTCTAGGAATATAGGCATATTACAGCCTTACTTTTGACGACATTTAGACATCTACTACAGTGTCTAACCTTAGCACAGATAGAAACACATACCCACTAAACTAAAGTAAGCTTGTTTGTATGCCATTAGTTGGCCTTGGAGTAACGAAATCGTACTCAACTTGACCTCAAAGACAAACTTCAAACTCAAGGTTTTCTGCTGCGGGGACTCACCGCATTTTTCCTTGGGAATCTTTTTGTCGCCGATATAGAAATCATGATTACAACCACCGCAGTAATTGCTGACACATCTCGCCTGTGGGAATCTAGGGCATGTTGCAAACTGACAGGGATCCACCAAACAGTTAACAACAGGTACACCAGGTGGACACGGACCTAAAAAAGACGGTATTTGTGAATGGAGAAGAAACGGACCAGAAGTATGTCACTGTACTAGGTAAGGATTTGACAGCTGACTATTTTGTTAACCTTAAATAAGTTAATCTTAAATAAACATTACAAGACAAATTTGCTGAATGACTGCTAATGCTACAATGTTGCATAAACTAACAAGTCGGTAAAAGGGAGATATTCTGATCATCATACAATTGATAAATAAAAACCGAAATGTTTGGAAGGAAGCCTGAACTATGCCATAAAGGTTAATTTACCAGAGTAAAACTACTACACAAACATAGCCTAGAATAAAGTCAGGCTTACATCAGGCCTGTTTTGTTAAAACAAAAGCCAAAATCGGACCCAAAAAGCCGGCTCGAATTACAGCTCTAGTATAGTTTGTTTTCTTACCGCAGTTCTCGGGTCGGATGCATCGCTTTCCTTTCAATGTGAGGCCTCTTGGACACCCACAGCCTGGCAAGCAAACAGCGGGGCATACTGGGTGCGGATTGTCGCAGCTCGATTGGCACGGTTTACATCCGCTGTAGTAAATTTGGTTCGCCGGGCATCCTGCAGTTCAACACAAGGGTTTTGTTATGAAAATTGAGCCAAGTTATATTCTGCTTACTTTAATATTAGCAATCAAAAGAAAGACAATTTGTTGTAAAGCATGAATAATCGCGACTTTTGGGGTGAAAAAAACATGTGATAAATTTTGATAAATTCAGGCATGTTAATTCATATTGTCCATTTGTAGTCAAAGAACGACCCATAGTGATTATGTCTTTAAAAGTAAGGCTATTTACTAAAGATTAAGCTCATGTCAAATCTAACCAGAAAAAAAGTAAATTTGGACATTTTTCATTTTATAGGAGATTTTTATTAATAAAATGCACATGTTTCAGAAGTTATGTCGAGCAGTGCGAATCGAAGCTGGGCAAAATCTCTGTTCTGTCGAAATAAAAACAAAAAAATGCTATAGTTTAAAATTAAAAAAATTTAGAGGCCTTACCGCACTGGGAACGCTTGACGCACTTCAGTCCGCTCAAAACTTGACCTTCCGGACATCCGCAACCTGGTTTGCAAATAGCCGGGCAGATTGGATGCGGGTTGTCGCATGTTGCTTGGCATGGCTTGCACTCAGGGTAGTAGATTTGGTTAGCAGGGCAAACTGCAAATAATTTCAATCGTAAGTCTTTGTATAATCCAAAAGGAAAAAAATAAATAAGTACGATGGGAAATTGTTTTAGAGCTTATAAACCTTTTCAACGTACTCCATCGCCAATTAAAATTTTGTGAAAAAAATTTACCAACTAAAAAAAGTGTAAAGTGTTTCATCGCGAAGCAAGAAGATAAATATGATTGGTGTGATTCTAATTTTGTTAAAAAGCTTAAACCTTTTTAATCAATCGCTAACTTTAACACTTGAAAAATTTGGAAAATAGTTTTCGCCTGATGTTTGATATCCCAAGATTGTATATTTTACCAAAAACATCATAAATCTGCTTTAAGCCAAGCATATTTAATGCAAATACTATACATTATATATGAAACGAAACTTATATGGCCTTAATCTGTGTGTATGGATCACACAACAATGTCACAATTTACTTACGACATTGGTCCCGAGAAACGCAGTTCTTTCCGTTCCAGTAAGTGTTTGCAGGACATCCACAGCCAGGAGCACAGGCTTGACGGCAAAACACTGGGTTATCAATGTGATCGCAGTGCTTAGGACACGGCTTGCAACGTTTGTAAAAGATTTGGTTGCCAGGACAACCTACAAAAAAATTAAGGAAACACTTTTCGATTATGATTTTCTTCAGATACTATATTGATATGTCTGATGGAAGTCGTTAAAACGTGTTCGACTTGAACGTAAAAAGCAAAGGATGATATAAAAAATTGCTTAAACGTTTGAAACTCAAACACGACACTTTTCTCTAGGTTTGCTTTTATTCCCATCCTGGTAGGAAAAGCTATATTTTTACTATTTGTGAGTTATGTATAAAAAACACCAGCAAGTTTAAAGCCAGTGTATGCGAAAACAAGAAGACATTACGTAGAAGTCAAAGTAAAAATTTCAAAACGTGTTAACTGTATTCTAGTATAATATATCCTAATCTTGAAGTACGTAGAGCCAAATTAACACATTTTTGTCTCATGAGTAAAGTAGTACACTTGATTATGCCACTTCTATATCTCACGTTCAACTTACCGCAGTCTTTGATCAATTTGTTGTTGGCGTAAAATTCAGCTTTGCATCCGCCACAATAGTTGGCCCGACATTCGGCATTGGGATAACGGTGGCAGACGGCATCATCGCAAGGATCTTTCAAGCAGTGGTGATAAGGGACACCTGGAGGGCAGGGGTCTGAAATTTTTAACACAAATGCAAATCAGTTGTGAAGTTAAATCCCACAATGCAAAATCCAATGTACAAAATCATAGGCAAACCAGAATCAACCGGTAAATGATTTTGTCGTAAAAAATATATATTTGTCATAAAAAGTATATACTTCGTTAACTTTATGGTTCCTTAAATGCCTTTTTAAAATATAAACTTGTGAAGTAACCTTTTTGTGTTAGCTTAAAAAGATCATTGTAATTAGAAAAAAAATGTCTAAATTGTGCTCAAAAGTTCTAAATTAATGGTTTCCAACGCTTTGTAAAAGATAAAATCATTGTACAATTTAGACAATTAACTTATAATTAACCAAGTCTGTACAATTAACTATTAACCAAGTCTGTACAATTAAAGACAATTAACCAAGTCTGTACAATTAACTTATTTAACATTTTTTTACATATGCGGAACTACAGTCGTTTCACATAACCCTTGGAGGTCCGCAAACCTCACGTTGATGGGGGTTTTCGTTTCAAATTTTAAAGCGAGCAAAGAAAAATCAAACTAAAATTAATGATCAATTCATCATGTCACAACAAATTTGCAGTATCTGTCTTTAATAATTCCGAGAAATGCTAGTACAAGAAACATTTAGCATTTCGCAAAAACGTATTTTTCTCCTTTATACTTCTTATGATCTTGGCAAAACAACCAGACAGGGGCAATTAAAGCACGATTTAAAGAATTCGCCGAAAATGGTGCTATTAGGCGTGACGCTTGGTCCAACAAGGTACTTACTGCATTGGCGTCTGGTAACGCATCTCTCTCCGTTCCAAAAAGTCCCACTAGGGCATGCACAACCGGCTGGACGACAAACTGCAGCACATGCATTATTCTGGTTAGCCTGGTCGCAAGTATAGTGGCACGGACGCTGGCAGAATCCGTAGTAGACTTGATTTCCAGGACAAACTAAAGAAAAATACATGTTAAACACACATTGTATTTGAATAAGTTAAAAACTGGGCGAAATTGTTTTTTTATGTGTTTTTATTTAAGTTTTAAGTAAGTTTGGATATTCATGAACGAAGTCATATTGATAAACATTAATAAATATGTCCATAATTGTCACATGCAGTTTTCACAGAAAACAGATTTTTCAAAACAAATGACTTTATGTACAATTCATTCTTACTTTTAAATTTCTCTAAATGATGTAAAGGTAAGTTGTTTTTTATAAACTGACACACGTGCCGTACGACTCCCGACACATATTAGCTATTGGCGGATTTGCATGTGCTTGGGTACCATTTTACACTTTAATGTAAAGCGAACGCATCAAAGCCATTGATTTACAAGAGAAAAAAAATACAATGATAAAGTTGCACAATTTTTAAACGTATCTCTATACTTTTAAAAACGCCGTTAACCGATCACATGCAAGTAAACACTTTTAAAGTTACACTTACTGTGTGTGGCTGGGCAGTTGGATGGCTTTACACAGTAGTTTCCATCCCAATAAGAGTTTACTGGACAAGCACAGCCTGGCTTGCAAATCGCAAGACAAGGCCTCTTCGAGTATCTGTCCTTGCAATCCCAATAGCACGGCTTACATTGGTGGTAGCGCTGATTTGATGGACAGATACGATCAAACAAGCTCGGTTGTGGATGTGTTGGAGCTGCAGAAATAAATAGTTTAGTAAAAAAATGTATATTGTTTGTACTTATAAAGGCTTATTGGCCTTCCGTAAAGTCTTAACTCAAGTTCTTATCTATACACTTAAACAAAAAACATGTAAAAAAATATAATTGTGTTTCCCTAATTGCATGTCAAACGGCATTAAAATGATGTTCTTACTCTCTGGTGAGCTCCCGCCACATAACGCTTCATAATGCGGTATGGTTGCAGCGCGTATAGTCATTGTGCCAGCATACACTATTTTGCGCTCGTTAACGTTTTAACATAGCGTAACTATTTCCGCCTTGGTGATTGTTTAGTGCAATTGTGTTGCTATGTGTTCCTTGACCAAGCAAAATAAACTCTACTCAATATATTCTTAAATAAATCAGTAACACAAAATTGCGTTACTGCACCAAAACAAATAACAGTAATGTATTTCTGCAAATATAAATCTTGAGTATACAATACATAAAAACAATGCGTGGTACAATACTATAGCGTTTGCAAAAGAAATGTACCCGCAAATATGTAAAACAAATGCATTTTACAAATACAGTTGATCGTTTTGGAATCTTCACATAAAACCTTGCAAATTACCAGCTTTTTTAGAAATTGGGTCTTAAACAGCGCTACAAGTACTTACTGCTGGCAGATGTGGCAGCGACGTAGGCGCACAAAAGAACAACAGCTAAACTCAAAATCTTCACCATTTTTCTCGACAGCTTGCAGCAAAAGTGAATACAATTTTTCATCGGCCCGATGTTTATATACTTGCTGTAGGTAAAGCCAAGACCTATAATTTCCTGGCCTGAGGCCGATACCAGCTACAGCGAGCAGATTACGACAACGATTCTATTAATTTGTCACGTACTCCAATTAGTCAGCAATTCTAGGTCCTTCTGGCTCGTTACATCGAAGCGGCAATTAAGGCGGTGTTTGTTAGGATTATTTTGTATAAACTAAAGTTATATGCGGTATATGTGCAACACCAGTTAATTTGGTGCAATTGTAGCAATGTGTTTATTATTTTAGTGTGTTTCAATGTGTTTATTTTTGTGTATCAAGTCTTTATGACAATTTAAACACTTGTAATTGTTTCATTTTTTTAAGTTAGCCGACGTCTATCTAAAAGTGTAACGTCTTAATCTCGTCACCACCATAAAACCTTTTTCTTGCACCTTTTTCTATCACAGTTATTATTTCTTTGTTTCGGGGCGACATACATTCGACCCAGGTTAAAACAACATGTTAACTTCTTCCTATAAAAATTATGTTAGAAGTAACAACAGCCATTTAGTGTAAAATAGTAACAACACTATAGTGTATGTACGTTTGCTCGAAGATTACTTTACTGCAAAGTAAGTAATTCGTGTGTTGTGTCTTGTTTAAGCTTTATATCGG
>NC_137252.1:30014480-30068961 GCF_965637545.1 Phallusia mammillata | reverse complement strand
GCCACAAAACGCCTGGTCGCAGAAAAATAAGGACTGTGCGTGTGGTCCGCGGGCCGTAGGTTGCCCAGCCCTGCTTTATATTTTCTTTAACGTCTCTATTCATAAATTTTACGTACGCTCTCACGTATTGGTTTGTTATACAAATTTTCGTGTATTTAGATAGCGCTAATTTCTCTCTTTAACTTCAACGTCGCATAACTACTTGAGTTTCTCAGCAATATAACATCAACCGCCACACAATTTGTTCGATGCTTATTTTCACTTAGCCTACTTCACAGACACATTTAGGTGTTTTTCGTTGTAGATATGTTTCATGTGCAACTACCAAACAGAAAATAGGCCAATCCGGCACCAAGCTACACCCACATTTCCAGGCCACTGAAATTGACCAAAAGCCAACGTTGCTTCCTTGGTGTTAAGGATGCAATAAGAACTAATCTTTCTTGCATTGTTGTTCAGAATTAGCATCGAAAATTACAAAATTAGTTTGTTACAAACATGTTTATATTTAAATCGTTGTCTGTTTTACAATTAGTGGGTTGAATGTATTGAATATTTTCACACCCTTTTTCGTGTTGCTGATGGCATTAGAGATCTAATAATAACATTAAACACCATCCATTTTAAGTTGCCTTGAAAAAACGTCAGAGAATTAAGTATATCATACACATACGCGTGAAGAAATAGCATTTAAAATAAATCTGACGTAACTCTTATAGTTTTTCGATTAGATTTTGCGACTCTAAAAGGTTGATTTGAAATAACAAAAGCCAAGGTGAAAACATTTGCAAAGTAGTAAGTCAAAATTTAATAGTTATCTGAAAGTGTGGAACTAATACGAATTGGCTTGTTTTATTTCTTTGCTAGTTATTTTTCTCGCCTTTAAAGCTTAACTTTCGAAGAAAAAACAATTGCAAACAATTCCCAGAAATCTGACCATTAGGACACGTGTTTGACTTTTTCCCAACCATTTGACTTCAAACTTCACAAACAAAGTAATTTTTCCAGGACGTTTCCAGCACGACTTCGCGGAGGCGTTGATCATTTAACGTAGCGAATTTTACTCTAATTACTCTAATAATCCTTTGGTACGTGTATCTCGTCAGACGAACGGAAACGGCCTGGCCACGGAGATCAATCAAAAATGAAACAACCGATCCATTACGTATTCGACGAAATGGAACTTAAAATAACTGCAAGTTATTACCAGGAATAATTGCACTCATTACCAGGAAAATTGCAAGTCTCACTTTTCCGAAAAAATACTCTTTAAACTGTTTCAAGCCATTACTCTCAGTTATTCTTTTGATGAATTTAAGTTATAAAAAGTCGACAATGTCGTTGTCGAATGGGTTTTTGTTTGCATTTGGTGCACGTTGTTTTAACCTCTTCTACCCTTTAGAATCTTTTAAAAAGTTGAATTTGATATGTCATCCGAAGTAATTTGAAGTAAAGCGAACGGGGTCATAAAATTCGAATTATGCGTTCTTTCACATAATTGCGCAATCTAGCTCTATGAGATTACAAAGCTTGCATCAGTTAGGCGTTTGAATTGCCTGGAGCATCAGAAATTTCCCAACTTTCCCGCGGAAAAGGTCACGTGCCGGGATTTCAAGCCGCCAAGGACTCTTCTCAACAAGAATTTTGTTTGTTTCATCGAACTGTTGCCCAACGGCATAAGGGCGCAAGAAACTTTTTGACATTGGCAAGGCGTAAAAACCCTGAACATCTTCATTTCATCAAATGGATTAAAAACTTATGTTGCTCTACTCCACGGCAACTTACTTGCATGTGCGTGCCATACGAAGTAGTGATATTGAGGATTTGGGCCGCAACAATAATCATACAAAAACATAAGAGTGTACAACTTAACTTATACTTAGGAACACTATTTGCGGATCTGTTCATAACTTTAATGGTGAAAATAACCGCCTAAATAGACGTAAAAGTTAACTTACTTAACTTTAGGTATTTCCACTCCTAGTTGTTGTAAATAAAACTATTCTTGTAATTAAAATATCTAATCACAATCAAAGAATGACACAAGTGCGTTTCTGTCGTCTTTTATCTGAGTGCAACAAAAACCGATTTTGCTTTAGGCCTGTGCCCTATAGCGACACTGTCAAAACTTAAGCAAAACTAACACAAAGGGTGAGGTGAAAATATTAATACAACAAAACATGGTACAGTTTTGTTTGGAACAGATAGTTTGGGGTCAATACGAAAAATGCGATGCGCGCCTTACGCAATGCGAGAATAATAGAATGTCGAAAAAACACTTAATCCATCTCCTTGTCCCAACTACCACAAAAAAACTGTCTTAAACTCCACCCACTCACAATAATTTTGTCTTTGTACGTAACAATTTCCAGTCATAGCCTCATAGGAACAAGTAGCAAGGGTCAATTCAACAACCCTTTCCGTACACCAGGGGTGGGCAACCTGCGGCCCTTCATTAAAGGTTGTGCGGCCTGCAGAGACGCTTGGATTTCAAAAGTACTGGCAAACGAGTCCAATTATTACATATTTTTGAGCTGATTAATGCGCCTGATGCTCTGCGATCTGGCAAAACGTGGCTAGAATTAAATACGAATTATACTTGTAGGTAAGCATATTTGGTAAGAAACAAAGCAAAATCACTTTGTGTAATGCACATGTGCGGCCCGCGATCCAATTTTGACATTTATAATTGGCCCTACAGTAACAAAGGTTGCCCATCCCTGCCGTACACAGTCGTACACAGCCACAATCAAAATGGAAACATTGGGTTTGCCTAAAGCCGAATAACTAGGTTTGCCTGATTCGAAACTTAAAGGGATAAATAATCACAAAGTTGAAATTATCTGTAGGCTAGTTCGGTCATCCCTGATATTTGCCTTTTCCGCCTTCGCTTAGTTGTATTTGGACTTATTCTTCCTGTGTTTATTGCACTTTGTTAAAAAGTTCGGTAATAATGACCTTTTGTCATAAGCCACTGTAAACATGTATGTTTCATCCGTAAATGTAAAGTGATTCCTGAAATACATAGCAAGCAACAGAATAGACCCGTGGCTTAAAAAAATCCCAGCCAAAATTATTAAACAAGAATTCCCACGTGCAATAATCAGCAACGCACAATCGCGCCGCTGTCCTGGCGGCAACAACGCATTTCTGTTGCGATGCTAAAATGCAATGTACCTAAAATGGCATGTTTGCACCTACATAACTGCTCCACAAAGTGTAAACTTTTTATGGCTGACACAAAGAAACTCACTTTGCACCACCAGTTCATGCAGTGTGTTTTGATATTTAGCTGTAAAACTAATCCAAAAACATCTAGTCTTTGCAGCAACATTGCAATACATTAAAAATATTCTAAAAAATTGACTTTCATCCTTACCTTGGGTAGGTTTATAGAAGTGATCTTTCCGGGTCCCTTTGCTTGGGAGAAATATTGGGAGCAAAAGTAAGGAGAAAAGGTCGGGCAACAAACTTTCTTTTCTACAGCTGCATTAAGCAATTTGACAACAACAAAACTTCATAACGTTCTCAATTATAGCTATTTTCTGCTCTAAAGGGGCAGAAACTTATATTAAGTACCGCAGAACTTCGGGCGATGTTTTACAGGATTCCTAACCGCCCAACCAGTTTTAAACCTTCATGAAAAGTATGTGGAGATGGTCACGTGGTTACAGACTCGCGCGTTTGAAAAAATAATAGATATCAAACGAATACATGAAATGTTACAAGTTGTAACTTACAACGAAGAATTAAAAAGTCGTAACCGAAAGTACAACCGAAAAAGTGGCTGTTTTTATTCAAATATTTGCGTTTACAAAACCTTAAACCCAGAAAGCATAGTGTTAACTGTTAAGTGCCCTATGAAAAAGCTTTGCAAGGTGTAATAAAATGCTGAGTCATGTTTCTGTAAAATAACGCCGGCACATACATGTGACCATCATCATTTCGCCGAAATGGTAAGTGCGAAAATTGTTAATAAGCGTTACGCACCACTGCGTACAGTTTCCAAAAAAGTTTTCATTTTTATTTTTTTTAAACCATAGAGAGTGGTCAAGGTACGTACAAATCGACATTTTGAGGTATGGGAGAAAACATTTCAGCTTGTAAAGTCACATTTCTGGTCTCAAACAGTATTTGCCAATGAAATGACTTTAAGCGATACTTGTTTACATAAGTCGCCCATATACAAATGCATACACAGTATATAGTCTAGGGTTGCCATATTTTATGATACACAATCCCTGAGAAAATTTACCTCAGTTGCATTAACCCAGTGGTTTTCAAACGTTTTGATTAGTTTTTTCTAAACGGTCCAATTGCCATTATTTCGGGGGCCCGCGGTCCTTAAGCTCGAATGTATATTTCAGAAAAACGAAAGTTGATTGCAGGATTTAAACTAGTCATGCAAAATTGCGCATAACAATGATTCAAATCTGACATCACAGACAATACAAAAACATTACAATTGTGCGCGAACAATTGCATTTTTGTTAGTTGTCATGCAATAAAGCCTATTGTTTAGCAATGGAGACGGTCGATTCTCACTTTCACTTTGACTTAAACTTATTCAGTTGCACAAACTGACGCCAAATAAGAATATAGAATTACCCTTTTCGCGGTCACCGCAAAATTGCCTCACGGACCCCAGTTTGAGAACCGCAGCGTTAAACTTTTTTGCGATCCAAACACTTCTATTATGAAATAAATTTCGAAAATTCGAAAGTCACACGCACGGCGACATGAGAAAACGTTATACGATACTCTGATCCTTGTCAATTAACTTTCTGCGAAGGATTCTGTTTAGTTTTTAGGGTAATCTCACTGCTCTTACTATCAATGAAACAATAAGCATATATATCAGTGGTCGCCAACCTTTACCACTCTAAAAGTCATTCGCACCAATTTCACTCAGGAAAAAAACACTGTAAGCCACAAAGACCTTTTCAAATTTGAAATAAAATGCCACTGTATAAAAACGTTTTTATTGTCTCCCGCGACATTCGACATTTTGTTGTTATATATAGGCTTGCCATACGTCCCGGTTTAGCCGGGACTGTCCCGGTTTTAATGGTCTGTCCCGGTGTCCCGCCCGGTTAGCCGATATGTCCCGTTTTTAAGTTTATGCAGCCATCCGGTACGTTTAATTGACTCACTTGTGTTGCTATTAAAAGTGGATTGTCGTGCTTTGGTTTGTTGTTCACTACATTTATTTTGATGAAAGTGGCATTGTTACATCACTGTATAATTGTGAGTTGATTGTTCCTGCTTTCATTGGATAAGTATAGTTGGCTGCAAGATAGTTTGCTAGATTTGTGAAGCACTTTAAAGTGTGACAATCAGACTGCTAAAATATTTCGAAAATGCCTAAAAGAAAATGTAAATTAACTAGTCAGCTCAAAATAGACTACACATATATACGAGAGACGCATGATGACAAGGTTCACTGTGATCGTTGTCGGTCTGTTTTTTCAATTTGTCATGGTGGTCGATCAGATATCAAAGCACATTTGGAAACCAAAAGGCACAAAACTTCCATTGAGGCAGCAGTGTCGTCAACTCAACTGACAACATTTTTGTCACCGTTACAATCGATGCTTCGAACAGAAAAGAGATCAAACTTGTTCCAGTTGTGGTTCGTTATTTTGTGCCCGACTTGGGCGTAAAAGTAAAGCTGTTGGAGTTTAAATCATTTGGTGGTGAAACTTCTGAAATACTTAGCAACTACATAGTGTCCATTCTTGACCAAAATGTGCTAAAAGAAAAACTTGTTGGATTCTGTGCGGACAACTGCAATACTCACTTTGGCGGTGTAAAAAGAAAGGGGAAAAATGGGCGTTTTCTTCAAAGTAAGGGAAAGCCTGAAAAGAAATATAATAGGCATTGGATGTGCTGCTCACATTGTTCACAACTGCCTCCAACACGCAGTGGATACATTGCCTGTGTGTGTGGAAGGTCTTGTAGTAAAAATCTACAAATACTTCCACATTTACACTGTTCGCGTTACCGAACTGAAAAATTTTTGCGACTTTGTCGAAATTGAATGTCAGCGAATCTTGCAACATGGTATCACCAGATTTTTGTCTTTGTTACCAGCTTTGCAAAGAATACTTGATATGTTTGAAGCTCTAAAAAGTTACTTTAACTCCCAGGAAGGCTGCCCAACACTAATCAGAAGATGTTTTAAAGAACCATCGCAAGAGCTTTATTTAAAATTTGTCCACGGCTTACTGAAGTACTTCAACGAAATTATTTTGAAGTTGGAAGAAGCAAATACCAGTGCTGTAGATATGGCAAACGTTCTGTCGGAACTAAAATTAAACTTACGTGAAAGGAAGGAGATCAGCTTCATTCCGTACCAGGCACTGTGTCTTTTAGAAAAGCTGGAAAACGCGGGGGAAGTGGATGGAAAAGTATTCCGTAAACAAACAACAGAATTTTATCAAAAATGCCTATCATATCTGGATCTTTACGAGGATGCTTATAAAGATGTGTTACCTCATCTTTGGATTGATCTAAAAGCAGATGAAATATCATGGCCTAGTGTTTTTTCATCGGCAGAGCACATTAACACCCTGTTTGGGATTCAGGTAATCAACAGCGACTCCATTTTCGACGAGCATGTGCTCATCAAACGGTATCTGTCTCAACATGATAAAAACGAAAGCTGGAAAAAGGAATGTTGTGAAAAAACGTGGGTCGAGATGTTTGCCTTCCTTTCAGAAAAAAATGTACTCACTCCAAACTTTCGAAAGGTGATGGAATTTGTATTTTGCTTACCAGGGACTTCGGCACCGGTGGAGAGAGTTTTTTCCATTATGAAAAATATATGGTCTGACAATAAAAGCAGAATGTTGGAGCAGAATGTAAAAGCCCTTCTGACATGCAAAATTAACACTAATATGTCATGCTGCGATTTTTATGACAAAGTTAAATCGAACAACGAGTTCTTAAAAAAAGTCCGAGGTACAGATAAATACGACTGGTCCAAAATGGAAATTGATTGCGTGTTTGCTTTTTGTGTTGAGTAATTCGGATATCGTTGTTCGTTTAAGTTAGGTGGTAGAGTAGTGGTTGAAACACAAAAGATTTTAGCTTAATATTCCTCAAATTTATGGGAATGCTAAAGAATGAATAAAACGTAATTTATTTGCTGTGTGATTGTAGCGTTTCGTTTGTGTCTGTAAGGTTTACTCCTTGTGTTTGTGTACGGAGCATTTTTTGGACAGTATCGACCCCAGCCTTCCGCCTGTCAGTAAGTTTCATTTTCAGGATAAATATCGTATCGTCTGTTTTTGATGTAAAAAATACCGCATGTTTATGTCGTTAAAAATGTTTGTGTTTTCTGCTGCGTTCGCAAATACACAGCCAGATTTTGTTGATTATGATCAGGTCAACCACCTTCAGGCAGATCGTACAGAATAGGTCGCGACGGCGTTGTCTTATATCAGTAATATCACCTACTATGCTAACCTTTGTTCCCCCAACAATGAAGAAACGGGAAAAAAATATTTGGAAGTGTCCCGGTTTAAAGTAAAAAAAATATGGCAAGCCTAGTTATATAGTTCCTTGCATATGAGGTACACAGTTAAAGCAAATGAAACTTCCCACGTTTCCACGTTGCATCGAATGCTGTGGTTTCTTGAGACGCGGGTTTTTATTTGCGTATTTAACGCGTATTGTTAGACAACTAGTAACAAACAGGTATTGTTACGCGCACACACACACTGCAAAACTCAGTTGGTACATTGATTTCATAGTATATATAATTTTTGTTCTTAAATTCCTGACTTTTAAGTGCATTTTAACATTTCTCCCTGACGCAGATTTAAACACTAAATTCCCTGACATGTCAGGGAAAATCCGGACGTATGGCAACCCTAATATAGTACACAGATGTACGTTAGAGCAAGAAGTTTCACCTCGTAGAAACTGAAACTCCTTGCTGTGCCAATTTATAGAAAAATATTAGGCTCGGATAGTCTTTTTATTTCTTTCGTAACATTGGCTCAGCGATGTATGCATTTGTATATGTGCGACCTACGTAAACAAGTATCGGTTAAAGTCATTTCGTTGGCAAACACTGTTTGAGACCAGAAATGTGACTCTACGAGGTGAAACTTCTTGCTCTAACGTACATTTGTGCCAACTTATAGAAAAATGTTAGGCTCGGATAGTCTTTTTATTTTTTTCGTAACATTGGATTAGCGATGTATGCATTTGTATATGGGCGACCTACGTAAACAAGTATCGGTTAAAGTCATTTCGTTGGCAAATACTGTTTGAGACCAGAAATGTGACTCTACGAGGTGAAACTTCTTGCTCTAACGTACATCTGTGCCAACTTATAGAAAAATATTAGGCTCGGAATGTATTTTTATTTGATCGTAACATTGGATTAGCGATGTATGCATTTGTTTATATGCGACCTACGTAAACAAGTATCGGTTAAAGTCATTTCGTTGGCAAATACTGTTTGAGACCAGAAATGTGACTCTACGAGGGGAAACTTCTTGCTCTAACGTACATCTGTGCCAATTTATAGAAAAAATATTAGGCTCGGATAGTCTTTTTATTTATTTCGTAACATTGGCTTAGCGATGTATGCATTTGAAAATGGGCGACTTATGTAAACAAGTATCGGTTAAAGTCATTTCATTGGCAAATAGGCTACTGTTTGAGACCAGAAATGTGACTTTACAAGCTGTAACGTTTTCTCCCATACCTCAAAATGTCGATTTGTACGTACCTTGACCACTCTCTATGGTTTAAAAAAAATAAAAATGAAAATTTGTTTTTGGAAACTGTACGCAGTGGTGCGTAACGCTTATTAACAATTTTCGCACTTACCATTTCGGCGAAATGATGATGGTTACATGTGCTGTTCAAAGTCCAATAAATGTTTGCTAAAAGTCAGGTTGAAAAAAGTGGTTAATCGTGATTCGTGAAGGACATTTCACAAAATATTAACTCGTATGGGTATAAGGGAAGATTTTAAAACATGTTTTTGTGGATTTGTGCGGTTAACGATACAGTAACAGTACCGTTTAATTGAAACATTAATTGCAGATAGATAGTTTCATAATGTTTCTGCTCTCTGGTTTACATTATGTATTGTATTGAAAAGGGTTAAAGGTGGTATAACAAGTTTCTGTAAACCTCAGGTAAAATACCATAGTATAGTACAAAAAAAACTTTAGGAAAACAAGAAATTGAAAATGACAACCAGTTGCTGTTGTTTCGAAACTGTTTCCGAAGTTATTGCAGCAGGTGTGCTGCTAAACTTTTTATGGGGATGCTGGAATTTTATATCTGTCTACTTTCTTGGAAAGGCCCCAGACTTCAGCAAATATGGAAAATGGTCCATAATCACTGGTGGAACTGATGGCATTGGACTTGCATTTGCCAAAAAATTGGCTGCAAAAGGTCAAAATATTGTCCTTATCAGTAGAAATGCTGAAAAGTTAAGCTCCGTTGCCACTGAATTAAGGGAAAAACACAATGTTGAAACGAAGGAAATTGCTGTGGATTTTTCTAAAACTGATATTTATGAAAAAATTGGTGCTGAAATCAAAGGACTTGATGTAGGTACACTTATCAACAATGTTGGTGTCTCTTATGATTTTCCAGATTGGTTTTTGAATTTTGGGGAAAATCCTGATGCTATTGGAAGAATGATGGCAATAAATGTGAATTCTGTTGTAAAAATGGTCCAACTGGTCATGCCAACTATGGTTGCAAAGAAAAGAGGCATTATACTAAATCTGTCTTCTGGTTCAGCAATCCAGCCAACACCTTTGCTATCACTATACTCAGCTTCAAAACAGTTTGTTGATTGTTTCTCAAAATGTTTAGATAGTGAATATGGTGGTGAAGGAATTATTATTCAAAGCATTGTTCCACTTTATGTCACCACCAAGATGTCAAAAATTCGCCGACCAAGCTTTTTTGTTCCAACCCCAGAAAAGTTTGTCAGTTGCACTTTAAAGACCATTGGCAGTTCTCGCAGATCCTATGGGTATTTTGCTCATGCCATACAAGGAAAGTTGTTTGAAATGGTACCTGAAAGTTTGTTTTTATGGGCTGGGAAACGAATGTCCATAGGAATAAGAGCAAAATCTCTTAAAAAAAGAGATCAAGCTGCAAAAGGAAAGTAAAATGTGACAAACCTTCTAAAGATATATATATATGTAGAAAACTGATTGTGTGATATTTGAAATACTGATGCAGTATGTAATACTTCAAGCTTGTAATCATATTTAAGTAGCATTTATCAAGAAAATTGATTTTTAGCATAGTTTTGTATGTGAGCTCTGTTTATGCAAACACTGACCTGGATATAATAAAACAATTGAGCTTATGTCGTTAAACAAAAATCTACAAGTTTTATGGCAGTTCAAAATACTTGGTGTGTGCTCTAACTTTGATTTTTAAATCTGTGTCACATGCTTTTTGAAATTTTGCTGTTTGACACTGTTGATTACTGTATTGTTGATACTGATTACTTCTTGTTTAGGCCAGATTTCACAATCGTTTGATTGGTCTTGTAACAAGATATTTGATGTGTTTCAGCTGTTGGTGTCTAACTTTAAAATCCTTGATGGTAATGGTAACTGAACATAAAGTTTCTGCAAAAATACAATTTAAAACCAAGGAAATAGCAGTTCAGTTTGGTGTTTATCAGAAGATTGCATCCAAAGATTGCTGGAGAAATAGACAGTCTCGATGTTGGGACAGTTATTAATAATATGGGCACCCAAACTCTGTTTTTAATTTTACATGTACACTAAGTGTTGTAAAAAAGCAAACAATAAAACATGTTTTTTCCCACAAAACAAGGTTTTTTTTTACTTTTGGCAAAGTAATGGACAGTTTTGCATGAAATTGGATAACCGCGTAAAACAAAATAATCTACATTTTTGTCAAGTTTATTGTGTGTTTTTCTGCAGATGTAACAACAATAAACTAGCTATTCCAGATGGCATTGTTTTCTGAATGTGCGTGCTTCCAAATATTTGCACAAGTTGTTGTTGCCTGCATTTTTCTGAAGTTTTTGTGGGGATGCTGGAACTTCATATATATCTACTGCATGGGAACCTATCCTGACTTCCATAAATATGGAAAATGGTCAGTTGTAACTGGAGGGACAGATGGAATTGGACTTGCATTTGTCAACAAACTAGCTGCTCTTGGCCAAAATGTTGTAGTTATTAGTAGGAATCCAGAAAAAGTGGAAAAGGTTGCTATTGAGGTATCTAAAAAATATAAAGTCAAAACCAAACAAATAGCTGTTGATTTTGGCCATGGTGATATTTACCCAAAGATTGCAAAGGAATTAGAAGATATTGATGTCGGCACTCTAATCAACAATGTCGGTGTCGCTCAAGATGTTGTAAAGTTTCTTAAAATTGTGGATCATGGTGGAAATCTGGAAAATATACTGACTGTTAATGCTGAGTCATTGGTGAAAATGACTCAGCTTATTTTGCCAGGAATGATCAAAAAGAGAAAAGGCATTGTTGTTAACATGGGTTCTGGCTCAGGTATTTGCCCCACACCGTTATTGTCTGTGTATTCATCAACAAAAAAGTTCGTGGATTGCTTTTCAAAGTGTATGCATAGTGAATATGCAGACAAAGGTATTATCACCCTGAGCTTTATGCCTTGGTTTGTGGCCACCAAGATGTCAGAAATAAGTCAACCCAATTTCCTTGTTCCCTGTCCTGAACATGTTGTTAGTTCTGCCTTGAAGACCATTGGTAGATGTCGGAGATCTTATGGATGTATATCTCATTTCCTGCAGGGCAAGTTGTGTGAAGACTTACCTGAATCCTTTGTGAGCTGGATTTTACGCCATATACTTTCAAGAGCAAGGGAACATGTAAGAGGAAAGCCTACTGTTTCCCAAGCACGTTCTCAGCAGTAAAGAAGCACAGCAACATGTACAATCTATGCATGTTCAATTAATCATTTAAAAAGTGCACTTTTTGTTACACATGTGTAACACCGTCTCGTTCAGTGGTTCTCAACCTTTTTTACTATGCGCCCCCCCTTAGAGATTTTAGAACACCACACAACCCCTTTACACAACAACACAAGAAGTTTAACACTCAAATGTGTTGATCGTGTTCATCACACATTTGCAATCTAACATGGCTGCAATAGTTCGGTGTTTTGCTGTACAACCAAAAACCCTCAAATATCTGTTTGTGGCTCATTTTTACTAATCATTTCCAGTCACAGTCCGCAATTATAGTAGTATACAATCACAAATACTATTGCACCCTGTCTAAATCAAATGGCTGTGTGAGTTACTATGCTAAACAACAGTCACAGGGAACATGTTTTTTGGAGGGATAAAATCATTCCGAGTTGGGTTGCATTTTTGCAACCCCCAGGTTGAGAAACACGGGTCTAGTTTGTTCCATTGTATCCCAATTAGCAATGCCCAATGTTGTGTATTAATATTCATGTTGTGTTTAAAACAACTGAGCTTATGTCATTAAACAAAAATATGCAAGTTTTACACCAGTTAAAAACCTCATATGTGTGTTCTAACTATGCTTTTAAAATCTGTGTCACATGCTTTCTTAAAAATATTGCTGTTTGACTGTGATGATTACTGTATTCTTGTTTTAACCAGATTCCACAATCATTTTATTGTTCTTCTAACATGATTTTTGATGTGTTTCAGCTGTTGGTATCTTAAGTTAAAAAAACTTAGTTTGCAATGGTCTCATTTGGCAACTGAACATGATATTTCTACAAAGGACCTATGAAGTAGCTGTTACCTTTGGTGACTATCACATACATCCAAAGATTGCTGCAGAAATAAAAAAGTTTTGATATTGGAATAGTAATTAATCACATTGATGTCACATATGGGCAGCAAAACAACATTGTTAATTTTGCAGTTAAACTAGGTGTTGTAGAAAAATGATAACAGCCAGTGCTAAGTCCTCAAATGGCAAAATTGGTTTAACCTGGAATGCTAAATGAAAAATGGCACTAAAAGAAACAATAGGTCATCATTTGGCATTGCCCCAACCTGTTTCATTTCTGTCATACTTTATTGGCCCAAATCCATTTGGATCAATTTCACATACTCCCCAATCCCACTTTTTTGAAGCATTTCCTGAATCTTGGGTAACCTGTTTTTTTTTTAAATAATTTTTTAATTAAGCAGCATAGCTAAGACAAAGTGTTGTCATGATCAGAAATATGTGCAAATGTGTTGAAAAAAACAAGCATTCCTTTTACGAAAGAAATTTTGACACAAAATTAAGTTTTTAGATTTATGTTTATTCCAAGTTACTGATAGCACAAAATTCCACAATTTACTTTTTTGTTGAGTTTAATGTGTGTGTTTTCTGCAGATGTAACAACAACAAACTAGCTCTTCCAGATGGCATTGTTTCCTGAATGTGTGTGCTTCCAGATATTTGCACAAGTTGTTGTTGCCTGCATTTTTCTTAAGTTTCTGTGGGGATGTTGGAACTTCATATATGTCTACTACCTGGGAACCTATCCGGACTTTCATAAATATGGAAAATGGTCAGTTGTAACTGGAGGTACAGATGGAATTGGACTTGCATTTGTCAACAAACTGGCTGCTCTTGGCCAAAATATTGTAGTTGTTAGTAGGAATCCAGAAAAAGTGGAAAAGGTTGCTGTTGAGGTTTCTGAAAAATATAAAGTCAAAACCAAGCAAATAGCTGTTGAATTTGGCCATGGTGACATTTACCCAAAGATTGCAAAGGAATTAGAAGATATTGATGTCGGCACTCTAGTCAACAATGTCGGTGTCCCACAAGGCGTTGTAAAGTTTCTTGAAATTGCTGATCATAGTGGAAGTGTGGAAAATATACTGGCTGTTAATGCTGAGTCAATGGTAAAAATGACGCAGCTTATTTTGCCAGGAATGATTAAAAAGGGAAAAGGCATTGTTGTTAACATCGGTTCTGGCTCAGGTGTTTGCCCCACACCGTTATTGTCTGTGTATTCATCAACAAAAACTTTTGTGGATTGCTTCTCAAAGTGTATGCATAGTGAATATGCAGACAAAGGTATTATTACACTGAGCCTAATGCCTTGGTTTGTAGCCACCAAGATGTCACAAATACGTCGATCCAATTTCCTTGTTCCCTTTCCTGAATACTATGTTAGTTCTGCCTTGAAAACTATTGGTAGATGCCGAAGATCTTATGGATGTGTATCTCATGGCCTGCAAGGCAAGTTGGTTGAAGTTTTACCTGAATCCTTCGTGAGCTGGATTTTACACCGTATACTTTCAAGGGTAAGGGAAAGAATAAGACGAAAGCAAATTGCTTCCCAAGCACGTTCTCAGCAGTAAAGAGGCACAGCAACATTTGTACAATATTAACATGTATAATTCTTCATCTATTAAGTGTGTAACACTGTTTAGTTTGTTCCATTTTTTCCCAATTAGCAATGTTCAATGTTGTGTGTTAATGTACCCACTGTTCCAAAGCAAAATCGCTGTGAATGTTTTTATTTTGTACTTTACGATTCATATGAAAAACTATTGTTTATTTTAATGTCAACAGTTGCAAATGATCATGTTTGACCTTATATTGTTTTGTTTGTAAATTAAAAAGTCTGCAATGAGTTTTATACGCTATGTAAATGTTTTATGTAAATGTTTTGTGGGTTGTAATTTCAATCTTAATTTTCTAATGTGCTGTGTTTGCTGCATTATTCACATTGATGTATCTTTTTAATCCTTTCTATGCATAAATTGTGAAATTAATTTTATTAAATAATTTGAAAAAAAAAGGATTTGTATATATTACTTCAGGGAGCTTAAAGTTTTAGCTGTTTCTGTAATAATTTTTATTGTGAAGAAATTATTAGATCATTTCATAAGGCTTCCTGTCCATGTTTTCTTCCTATCAGTTCGATCAAGTAAATATGGCACCGCATTTGCTGTTATATTCATTGTTTTCATTTAACATCCCACTAATATAACAGTGTAAATGGCATTATTTTGTGGCATTGTAACACTAGGTTCGGTCGAACCACGCCACGCGGATTAGACAACGCTGGTTCAGGGGTTCGACGAAGGTTCTTTGTAGTATTAATGTTCGTATTCGTTTTGCTTCTGTCATAGAAAAAAACAGAGTCAAACCAGCGAACCACAGAACAAATCCGGCCTGCTTTGCCTTATCAGGGTTGTCAGGTAGTGACGATTGGATTCGGACAATATTTGTCTGAAAATCGGACATTTTAGGACAAAAAAACTAGAGCGTATAATTGCAAACAAGGTATCAATATCGAGGTGCCAACAGGCAACAGCCATTTTTGTACGCTTACGTTCCCTACACTCATAAGCGCGAGTTTTAGAAAAATGCAAAGGGGTTGACGTAAAACATGACAAACTTCCCATGTTTGACAAAAAAACGACATGTTTAAAATAATCATTGGTTTTAGCAACGTTAAAAAATGTTTCGTCAAGTTAACCGTTTATTACAACACATTTGCATTGTACACAACAATGGCCAGACATTCACTGGTAGGCAATTATGTGTTTAACGTCATAAACAAGGCACTAACCAAAACAAGTTGCAGTTTTAAGCCACGTTTTGTCGTTAAAAAGGTTTGCAACCTTCAAAAAATAGGATTTTCGGACATATAGCAAAATTCGGACATATTAGGACAAAAAACTAAATGTCCTAATGATTTTTAGTCGTCGGACACAGCATGTGAAATTAGGCCAATTTATCGTTTTTTGTCCGAATTTTAGGCCACCTGGCAACCCTGTGCCTTATGTTCTTGGTCGGCGACCTGTAAATTTTGTCTCAGACAAGAAAGGCCGGATTGAGTTTGTGCATAAGCATAAGATAACATCACGACATCAAGTAACTTTCACTTCGTTTTTTTCATAACCGTGGTACCGCAAAATGCAAAAGCTTGCAGGTTTTCACCACACGAAATGGGAATGACACCCTTGATTGGGGTTCAACGAAAGCAGGGAGAATATTGTAGCGGTTTGGTGTAATAAAAAGGTTAAGAACCACTGAATTATACCTTTACTGGTAGCAGTTTAACCAGAGCCACAATCGCTTTTTTCTTTTTTGTTTCTTTCTATCTCTTAAAGCGCCGCTCCCTTTCCGCTAGTTGTGAACGAATGCTATAGGGCAGGGATGGCGAACCACTGGCCCGTGGGTCACTTTGTGACCCACCACGTGAATTCCAGTGACCCACTTGTAGTTTCAAAAATTTGCACTGATTGCTATAGGTAGGGTTACCACATTTTAAAGATTAAAAACCAACGCAACAGTTAACTTTAAGTCCTTTACCAGATTGCGTATTGTCTCAAAATACAGATTGTTGAGTCAATTGTGAGGCAACAGATATGTTTATTTGAACGTACAACTTGAAACGATTTGTTGTACCTTTGTTGACGCTGTTCTGTTCCACATATTCCTGCTAATCTTTGTTTTCACACATGAATTTCATAAAATCATGTGCCAGGAATCGTCTCAGCTCAGATATGAGTGCTGCATAAAATATGTGACCCACTTTGTATTCTTTCCGAATTTTTACATCATGTTTGACCCATTCAACTAAAAAGGTTCGCCATCCCTGCTATAGGGATTAGCGAGGTTTTTCTGTACGAGTGCTGCAAGACGTTGCGAAAATTAGTTTAATGCTCGGTACAGCACGAAACGTGTAATATTCTTCATTGTGATTGTCAGTATAGTGGCATTTTTTGTCAATATGGTGGCTCTGATTTAACTAGCCCTGCTGGCTAATATTTTTTTGCCACAGAGCAATATGTAGGCTAATCTGTGGCCGTTGGCAACAAAAACAGTGACGACATGGCACGTTTTACATATAGCTGGCTGTACGTGCTTCCGTAAGCAAGCAATTCTCTTTTAGTAAGCAAGGATGGATGAAGATGTTTTAAAAAAATGGGGCACCGGTAAATGTTTTTTTCAAGTGTTTTAAACGAAAGTTTATGCACATTTCGCATTTTCTATGCTACTGTAGGTAACAGGACTTGGGTTGCAACATTAATTGTAAAGGTTCAAAGGTTGCAACATTAATTGTAAAGGTTCAAAGGTTGCAACATTAATTGTAAAGGTTCAAAGGTTGCAACATTAATTGTAACGGAAACGTTATTTAAACCGTACTCCAATATTAAAAGTTTCTTGCAATGCACAATTTCAGTTGGTTTGCTGTTAACCAACCTAAAAAATATTATCCATTATGAAACAATCGGATTGTCTTTATTATCTATAACAGTGCTCTTCAACCTTTTTTGGTTTGGTAAACCCTTAAAGTTGTTGTGACGAACTCATGCACCCTGTTTACCTAAAAGGTAAACTGAGGTAAAAAGCGATATGAAAAATCATTATGCATATCATCAAGTCAATTAAACCGAGCGGAGCTACCGAAGTTTTACACACTGATCAAAACTTTTGACATAAATTAACGTCAATTTTCAACAAATACAAAGGTTCATTTATGCATCAGTTGAAACCTACATCTTTTTTCTAATATCCTGAAAGACAAATGTTAATGGTTCATTAAAAGTTTGTGATGCACCCTTGTATACACTTTCGTACTGGTGCACCCTATACATATTTTGCATCCGTGCACACCGGTTGAAGAGCACTGATCTATAGCAATGAACCACACATAAACATTTCAAAGCACTTACTTAACAAACAATAATAAAAATCGACAGATTGTAAACAAAACGAAATTTTCCAACTGGAAATGAAAATGAGTAATAATAGAGGCAAGTACTGCTCAATGCCAGGCTGTTGCAACTCATCACAAACAAAAAATGTGAACTTGTTTTAAATTCCATATGGTCAAAACAAGGGGAGATATGGTGTTGACACAAATGACTGGGCTACAAAAATTTTAAAAGTTGTGTTCTATTATCGTGATCCCAGCAACAACAAGTTCAAGGACAGAATTAAGCAAGGCAAAGCATTTATCTGTAGTTTACATTTCAATAAAGATGACATACAATCAACAACAAAACGAAAATGGATCAATTTTGGTAGACTACCATCCCAAAATTTACCACAGAAATGCTTCACTAAATCAATTTCTTCCAGAAGAATCATTAAAAAACATGAGTTCCCCAAAATCAATGTCAACTATAAATCACTTGAGAATTTAGAGTCAGCCTTTAGAGCTGATGAAAAAAAAATCGATTGGGAATTAAAAAAGGCCTAATGAATAATTATTGTTATCAATCTGTACTGTTCTTTCTGAAGTGGAACCTGTCAAACAATTGTTTTTATGGAGGTCCCCAGTATCAAATTGTTGTCAATGAAGATCTCCAGTTTCTTTTCTTTGTTGAAGGTGTATCGGACCTTGGACTTTTAATTCAAAACACATCAGACTTTGGACTTTTAATTCAAAACATTTACTTGATTTTAGTCCTGACGCGAAAAAGTTGTTGGAAAAGTCGTTTTTTGCGCCTGATTACGGTTTGTCCATTGATGCGTTGACCGAAAACGCTGATCAAATCGCTTTGATCAGCGAACCAACGAACTTTCAGTCTTTCAAAGTGACCGAAAAGGACACAATTGCACCCGACAATAAAAGTGTCAATGTCGACGCGTGCCGTTTTCTGCAACTCATCAAACGAAACGCCGGTTTGTTCAGATCCGCGGGCGATCTGAGAATAGGATAGCAGATAAGTATGAAATTTATTGATTGACTATTGTTAACGGACGATTTTATTTCCCTCACTACGATATTGCCTACTCCCTTTACTTTTAATCTCTACTTTGCGATTTGCTAATCTTAAATGAAAGCAACTGTACCATGTCTTAACTATAATTTTTACTAAGAAATGTCACGCTTATGTTTGATACGGTCTAATATTAATCTACTTGCCTACGTAGATAGAAATCCTCGTCTCACAGAGTTTGCGGTAATTGGGGCCGCATTGCGTTCAAGGCAGCAATTATTTCATTTTTACTACTTCTACCTACATGTCTGACTCAAAAAAAAAAGTCCTTGCTCAATAGGGATTGACTGCTTCTCGCTATAGACCAGGGGTTCCCAACCTTTTATCGATCTCGTACCACTTCGACGCTTTGTACTGCCACGCGTACCACTTCTTGCAGAACAACTTATTTAATCGAATCATATTTTATTAAGAATAATAATATTGGCCTACTAAAATAACACTTAAGCAAATTTAATGATATTTTTGCTTTTGTTTACTGTCCACCAATTGGCTGAGCAATCATTTGCCGTAATCAACGCCCACTGTCCCACAGCGTTGTACGGCTTTTCAAAGCAACTGTGCTTCTTGTTGGCAATTGACATGACCTGTAGTTTGTAGATCGTAATGATACGAAACAACAGAAATAGTTACGTAACAATAAGAAGAGGCTTGGGAATTTTTTTGTAAACAAAACCAGATAAACAAAATAGAAAGTTGTGAATCCAAATTTTTGTGAAAAAAAAACGAAAGCTACTCGCGTACCACTTAAAAAACCTTCGCGTACCACTAGTGGTACGCGTACCACCGGTTGGGAACCCCTGCTATAGACAAACAAGCGAAAGTTGGTCATTAGGGCATAGAAAGTTAGCAGACCGTTATCATTCACAGATACGCATATTCTTGTTTGGTTTATTACTAATGTTCTTACATGGCAGTTTGTTTGCTTCAATTAGGTAGCGTCGCAAGTTGTAGCAGATTTAATGTTTTGTATTTTTAAGTGCAGTTTTACAGACCAATCAATGCTATCTGAGGTTCAGACGGCTTCTATCGATACTGACGATGACGTCTCAGATAAGTACAAATATTATCGTCTTTACATGCCAAATTACACTGCGCCGGTGTCCGCAAAAGCAATAAGCGTTCATAAGAACCTCGTAGATTGACCCTCAGTTGTATAACAACTATATTGATTTGAAACAAAAAAACGATCATAACATTCATTCTAAGTACCTCGTAGGTTGACACTGTATAAAAATATTTTTAGATTTGACATGACTATATGTGAAACCAAAACGATAAAGATAAATTTTATTTAATCAATTAAACGTGCTAAGGAAAAATGTAGGAGAATGCTACAGCGATTAAGCGGAAAGATGTAAAAGCAAATGCAAATGGCCCTTGACACTATAAGCGCCTTGTCGCGCAAGCGTTTATCGAACGCAAATCAAACTGATTCACATTGAATCTTATACTTCAATGAGCTTCGCTCAAAGCAGCACCGCTGCACAGTCGCTAGGCCAAATACCGCTTAAAAAGCAATTGCAACTCGAACGAGCTTGATTGCCTAAAAACCTTTACCTTGCCTCGACGGCAGCGCAAAAAATATAATAATCTGTCATAGATTAATTAGCCTGTCAGATCATGGCATGAGTAATACAACAAAAAGCGACTCACCAACTCACAACTGCAGATTACAAATGCACTGCAAAACTTTCCAAACTTGCAAGTGGGAGGCTGTATAGCCACATTTCACATGTAAAATCAAGACGCCAGCATAGCTACACGTCGAACCGTAAAAAAACTACAAATCTGAAAAGTACGAACAGCTCGTTTAATTTCTTACAAGAATTCGAAGCAGAAACACTTGTCAAATGTCAAAACTATTTTTTAACATTTCGCGCCTTTTTAATTGCATTGTATATACTTGTAAAAATTATCATTATGTCCCTTTTAAAAAAAAGTCCTTATATAATCATTGTGAAAATTTGCCGCGCGAAATGTTAAGTTTAGATTACAGACGTTCAAAAATCAACGTACGAATTCAACCGTTCGAATCACACCGGATCAACTGTTCGAATCGCATCAAGCAACGTTTTATCACATGTCCATTTGAACATGATGTCGTTCGAAAACGCAAACAATATCGTCAACTGGAGATCATCAACGAATACAAACAATTTATCACCACACAGCGTGATATCCAACCATCAAACAAGAGCGTCAAATGAACAAAAATTTTCGCACGAACCACATTTTGACTTTGGAGCACGAAGAGTCAAAAAGGAAACAACAAACAGACAATGATAGACCTAATTTGGAAAGCATCATCCCGAAGAATCTGTTCCGGAAAACATTTCACGGGACGGAGAGTGATGTATCGGACCTTGGACTTTTAATTCAAAACACATCGGACTTTGGACTTTTAATTCAAAACATTTACTTGCATGCATTTATCGTGACGTATATTTCCCCGGTCAAACTCGGTAAAACCTGTTTAAACCTGTTTTCTAATCACCACACTGGTCATAAACTTGCTCAAGGCTGTATTTGTATCTATAATTTACGTGTTAACAAGAACCACGTCTAATTTGGCTTCCAGCCATGTTACATGTGACGTTTCTGTAAAGCAATTTAAAGAATAATTACGGTTTAGAACTCAGTTCATCTTCTCGGGCGTACGTTTTTACAACTATGCCCGTATAACAATATGTGACCTGAACGCCATAAAGATCGACGCATTTTAAACTTAAAATCAGTTACCTAGAGTTACCCAGAGTTACCTTAAGTTACCAAGTTCATTAGTTACAATAGCGTACTTTGGTGTAGCTTACGCGTTGGCGTTGTGAATTTTTCACACCACCGCTAGATGACGTAGCTTCCCACTTTTAATGCTGGTTTTGCCATTGCGCTTTCAGACCAGGGTATGTAAAGACTATGTAGGAATCCGCAGAAAGTAAAAAACGTTGCCAACGAAACTGCTGAAAAATACAACGTCGAAACAAGAGGAATAGCTGTTGACTTTAGTCGCCATGATGTTTATCAAAAAATCGCAAAGGAATCGGAAGGTCTTGATGTTGGAACTCTGATCAACAATGCTGGACTTGGGCAAGACCAAATGCCGTTTCTGGAATTTGCTGATTCCCTTCAAATTGTAGAAAGCATGATAGCTGTTAACACCGAGTCTTTGGTGAAAATGACACAGCTAATTTTGCCAAGCATAGTGGAAAAGAAAAAGGGCATTATTGTAAACATAAGTTCTAGCGGCGGTATATTCCCCGCTCCCTTTATATCTTTGTATTCGGCAACAAAGAAGTTCGTGGATTGCTTCTCAAAAAGTATGGATTTCGAGTATGCAGACAAAGGGATTATCACACAGTGCATAACGCCGTTTTATGTCTTAACCAAGTTTGCGAAAAAAAGTCGATCTAATTTTTTCATCCCGACACCTGCCAACTTCGTTAGCTCCGCCTTAAAAACGGTTGGACGATGTTCTAGAACAGGGGTGGCCAACCCGCGGCTCTTCGCCTGGTTATATGCGGCTCTTACGTCGTTGTCGAAGTTTGGGGCCTACTGTGTATATTTTGGTTAGTATGAGGCGATCTGGTACAAAAATCGTTGAATTTAAAGTAAAGCTTCAACAGTTTTGCTTTCAAACAAACTTACTATCGGAATGGCCACAAACCTTGCCTTAAAACTGCAACCTTTTGTGGCAAATGTCTTGATTGTGATCTCATATATTCAATTGTTGAACAATGAATGGTTGCTTATTGTTGCGTACAATGCGAATGAGACACAAAGCAACAGCAATATTTACAACAAAGTGTTCCAAGTAAAATAATAATGCTTCAATCCGTTGGTTTTCGGGTTACGACGAACGTTGTATTTTATGGGAAGTTTGTCTTGGGTTTGATTTGAGCAACTGTTGGTGGTAAATGCATTAGTGACGTCGCAATGAATTTAGTTTCGCCACTTTGCATTTTTGTTAAACTCGGCGCCTACGTTTGGGGCGCATGCGCATTAGCTGAAAATACCACAAAGTTTTTCACCAGGGAAAATCTTTTGAGTAAACAATTTTTGTCAAGTTAACCTTCAAAATGGCAAAAAAGAAAAAAAATGATTTTAGCAATTCACCAGACATTAATCTCACCGCACGTTAGTAATAGAATGAGACAAAAAGGATGTTTTAATTTATCTGATTTTGTTTGTGAGATTCGTTGAAATGAGAGTTTTGTGTGAGAGACAGTGTTGAAAATGATTGGCCTTGGTCTGTACAAGTCCAATTGTGTCATTATTATGTTGGTGTGCAACATTTGGAATAAATCTGGCTAAGCACAGGTCTCTGTGTGTGAGGAAGGGAGAAGGCATTGAACATATCTGCTTATGTGTATAATGTGGCTCTTTGTGGTAACGCAATAAAAAATATGGCTCCTAGGCTTCGACCGGTTGGCCACCCCTGTTCTAGAATCTAGATCGTTTGGGTGTTTTTCCCATGCACTGCAAGGCAAATTGATGGAATTCGTTCCCCAGTCTTGGATGTCGTGGTTTGTGTATCGTGTTACTTTGCCCGAAATGAAGAAAAGGAAGAAAGCCTGAAACAAAATCCAAAAAATTATAAAATGCTACATTTGCCTAATGTTTCGTTTTTCACTTGTATGTACGCGATGACTTTAGCTGGACAACAAAAAAATAATGTTATAGCCCTAAGGCGTCAGTGATTGTGTCTTGTAGCCTCTCTTTTCGTTCGGTAACGCTTGTTTCTCTTACTTTAATGCGTGTTTCTTTATGTTCCCATGAAATTGCGTAATTGTTTGACGTCGGTGTAAAGGTACATGATTTTGCATGTACTGTGGGAAGTTTGGATATGACATGATTGGGCGTTCAGGTGTGTGTTTAGTTTGCGTTTGCATGTCTTAATACCTCTCAGTTGTGAAATTGTTAACAGGTGTGTATACTTTTACATAATAATAAACTTATCTCACGAACCCACGCAAAAGTGAGTTTTTGTCAAACTATTGAGCAGCGTCAGGTTATAGAACACATTAAGTAAGACTCACGTATACGATCTAAGGTCAATAGCCATCTCAATTAACTTTGGTAAACATTTTAGTCCATCAGAAAAGTATAAGGGGGAAAACGTGTTGTAATGGGGCCTGAAATTTGAGTCTCAAATCTGAACAAAAATACATGACAGATAATTGTGAAATCTTGCTCTAGAAACGAGTGGCAAAAGGGTAACACGACTTTGGGTGTGGCAACATGTCGAACATGGGTGGATAAGAACAGCATGTTGAAAAACGGAGGCATTTAAGCAATAAACAAGAAACCATATCCAACTTTGAGAGAGGTCAAAATGAATCAAGAAATAGGTAAACAGAAATAGGACACAGCAAATGTTCGTTGATAACCCAATGACTCCAAATACCAAGGTTGTTTCATGAATAACAAGAAAAACTTTAGCAATCCTAATTAACAAAACTTTTAACAAACCAAATGAAGCAATGTGTAAGATCAATTTAAAAATGCAATACCGAACCCTATGGTTGCACCAAGAGACTACCAAGTAGAACTGATGAATTGATGATAAACTGCAGGGCTGTACTTAAAAAAAGTACAGCATCATTTTGATCTTAACTGTGACCAGTCTCGCATATTGCATCATGTTTAATTTTGTTTAAACAACGTTGTATATTTGAAGCTTGCAAATTGTGCCGCGAAAAAAAAAAACTAAAATAAAGACGGAAATGCACCTTCACGCGGTTTTTAAAGATTGGTTCCGATTGCATAAGCTAATAAAACTGACTCGACTAAAAAACAAGTAGCTGGAAGACATTGTTAACAGCCTGATATCAAAGCCAAACAACAGTAAGGACGAATTCGTTTGTCGCTTGATAACTGAAATAAAAAAGCACAGACTATTAATTAGACTATTTGATTGCAACGATTTGCTCCCTTTTTGAACAAAATCTTTAGATTTGGACTTCCTAAATCCTTAGATTAGACTTCAATATATCTTCAAATACAAAGCAAAACAAGTCATCTCAACAAACTGCAACTAATTTTGAGAAACGCCCTCACGCGTTTCGGATGATTGATTCTTCATGGCAACTGCTCGTATGGCGGCCTTAGGCAATCAACCGTTGCCCTTTCCGGAAAGACTCTGCATAGCATACTGTGCCAGTGTGCCTGCGTTCAAAGTCTAGCCATGTGCTGTGTCGAAGTTGAAGGAAAGGCGGCTTGCTTCAATAACTTCGAGTCAATATAAGCCTACATATGGAATGAAATACGAAAATATTGGCATATTATACTTCTACGGCAATGAATGCACGAAACAGCTTTTAGACGCATTGGCAACATTTAATTCAAGGCAGATTTTATGGTAGGATCAGGGTTAAAACCTAGCAGGCTGCATCTATTTTCAAATATTGTAAAAATAACTAACATTATTTCCTACAGTTGACGTATGTATTTCTGCTATATCTTTATAAATTAACTGCTGTGTACTCATTATGTGAATCTGTGATAAGTTTTGCAGATTTCCAACAATGATGTAAATTTATTAGTGAAAAAAAGTCTAATATGACAGCTTTGTGTAAAATGCCCCTGTATATCAACATTACAACAAACGTTTTTTTTTCTTCTTCAGAATTATCTGATACAAAACATTTATAGCCTGCTAATGGCATTTTTGGAAAATCTTTGTGGGTTTCAATGTTTTGCCCAACTTGTGGCGGGTTGTGTTTTATTAAACTTTGTGTGGGGATGTTGGAATTTGGTATACATCTACTGGCTTGGAAAATTCCCTGACTTTCATAAATATGGAAAATGGTCGGTTGTTACTGGAGGAACAGATGGGATTGGACTTGCCTTTGTTAATAAACTAGCTGCTCTTGGTCAAAACGTTGTAATAATCAGTAGGAACCCAGAAAAAGTGAAAAATGTTGCAACTGGGGTGGCTAAAGAATACAACGTTGAAACAAGGTGTATAGCTGTTGACTTTGGTCGTTCTGATATTTACCAAAACATCGCGAAAGACTTAGAAGGGCTTGATGTCGGCACTCTGGTAAATAATGTTGGGACAGGCTTCGAACCACTTACATTTCTTGAATTTGCTGATCAACCTCAAATGGTGGAAAAGGTGATAGCTGTTAATGCTGAGTCATTGGCAAAAATGACGCAGATTATTTTGCCTCAAATGGTGGAAAAAAGAAGAGGCATCGTTATCAACATGGGCTCTGCCGGTGGCATTTATCCTACCCCCTTTGTGTCCATGTATTCCGCAACAAAGATGTTTGTGGACTGCTTTTCCAAGTGCATGCATTCAGAATACTCAGACAAAGGCATCATCTCAATGAGCATAATGCCGTTCACAGTCAGTACCAAGATGACACATAATCCTTCTACAAATTTGATCGTATTAACTCCAGAAAACTATGTCAGTTCTGCCTTGAAGACGATCGGAAGATGTCGACGTTCATATGGATGTCTATCCCACGCTATCCAAGGCAAGGTGATTGAAGCTTTACCCGATTTCTTAGTGTCCTGGTTTGTGTACAACATGTTCTCAACGAAGAGACAGCATGAATTAAAATTTAGGGAGTCTGCATCGAAAACTCAATGAATCTGACGTTATAGAAAACCACTGGCTACTGACAATCATTTTTATTATTATTTTACTTGCAAAAAAATTGAAGTAATGACAAGATCTTTTTTATCGTGACCTCATGCTGACAAAAAATAATATTCTGAAATTTTGTCCGGGTTAAAATGTGATGAAAGTGTTGTTACCTTAACCTGATTCAAAGTTGTTTCTATATTCACGTGATGTTAAGTTAGGGCTACTGGCGGGAAACATAGAAACCGTAATAATATGTGCAATGGGGATGCATAACTGGGTTCGATCGAACCCCGGAGGTCAGCCAACGCTGATTCAGGCGTTCGATGAAGGTTCATTATAGTGAGGCGAGCGTTCACTGTTTATTTCGCGACGTCCAAAATAGAATGACTAAATACAACGTGTCATACAAGCGAAGAAAGAGAACGCGAGAAAAAGGCACATTTAACACGCTTTGATAAATGCGGGTCGGCAGAGTCGCTACACAGCTCCCCCCAGAAGCGGGTTAAACACTAGAATAACGATCCGGCGGATATATATTGCGACGGGTTCGCGTGTGTGGTCATGTTTGTTCGCGGGACGGTGGCCTTCCACGGCGGGGTGGTGTCTCGACGTGCACCGGCTGAGAAATATCAACATGCGCTGGCTTCAACCGATCTATCGAGATATTCTCCTCTCTTTTCCCAATTTGCACCTGGTAAGTTTTGTCGCCCCGGCGTAAAACTCTGAATAGACCAGCGTATGGAGGAGTCAAAGGAGGCCTGTGCATGTCTCTACGAATAAACACATAGTCTGTTGTTAATAGCGCGGAGGGCACTGACGGATGTTGAGTAGCATGTCTCGACATGGGTATTGGCTTTAGTGAACGCAAAGCTGCATGGGATTCTGAATTCTTGGTTGACATTTCAGCACCAAGTAAATCTCCTGGAATTGAAATTTGGGTCCCATACACCAGCTCCGCGGAAGAAGTTTGCAGGTCTTCTTTCGGTGCCGATCGAATTCCAAGTAACACCCACGGAAGTTCGTCCAGCCAGTTAAACCCATGCATGCGAGCCATTAAAGCTGACTTGAGGTGACGATGAAAGCGCTCCACTAAACCGTTTGCTTGGGCATGGTAGCTAGTTGTGCGATGAAGCTTAATTCCAAGCATGTTTGTCATTTCTGACCACAATTGGGAAGTAAACTGTGGGCCACGATCAGAGGAAATGTCGGAAGGTACACCAAAACGAGAGATCCAATGGGCAACAAATGCCCGAGCACAGGTCGTGGTCGTTACATCCGGCATTGGAATGGCTTCTGGCCATCTAGTAAATCTATCTACCATAGTGAATAGGTACCTGTTGCCTTGACAAGACGGCAGTGGACCAACGATATCTATGTTAACATGGTCAAAGCGCTTGTTGGGTTCAGCATACCTTGCAAATGGTGCGCGAATGTGCGTCTGTATCTTTGCTTTTTGACAAGCTATGCATTGCTTAGCCCAAATTCCAACTTGTTTTTTTAACCCATGTCATATGAATCTTGAGGCGATGAGTTTTCTTGTTGTTCTGATTGAAGGGTGAGATAATCCATCTACTACCTCAAAAACCTTTCTTTGCCATTGTTTTGGTACAATTGGCCGTGGATGTCCAGTGGAGATGTCGCATAGTAAAGATATTCCTGTGTTTCCCAGTGGGACGTGTTGACATCGCAGACCGGAAACTGCAGTTTTGTCAGCCTGAACCTCGGGACATTGCTGTGCTGCGGCCAGCGAAGAATAATCAAAATCCAGAAAATTCTCCCGTTGTAAACTCGATACTGAAATGCGCGAAAGAGCATCGGCTACAAAGTTGGCTTTTCCGCTAATGTGCCTGACATCTGTAGTAAATTCTGCTACTGCTGAGAGATGTCTTTGTTGTCTTGCAGACCATGGGTCTGAAACTTTTGCAAATGCACTTGTCAGAGGCTTGTGGTCTGTGTATGCTGTAAATATGCGTCCTTCCAGGAAATACCGAAAATGTCGAACAGATAAATGTAATGCAAGTAATTCCCTATCAAATGTGCTGTATTTGGTTTCAGATGGGCGCAAATGTCGACTGAAAAATGCAAGCGGTTGCCAAATTCCATTTACAAATTGTTCAAGTACTCCACCAATGGCTGTGTCAGAGGCGTCTACTGTAAGAGCTGTGCGCGCGTTTGCCCTGGGGTGAACAAGCATTGAGGCGCTTGCAAGCGCTTGTTTTGCAGCACAAAATGCTGCTTGAACTGCATCTGTTCTAACAAAGATTTTTGGCTTGCCTGAAAGTGCTTCATAAATTGGTTTCATTATCTTGGCAGCTGAAGGTATAAAACGATGATAGAAGTTGATCATTCCTGCGAATTTTTGTAGTTCTTTAATGTTCTTTGGGTACGGAAGTTTTTGGATAACTTCCACTTTATGAGTTAGAGGGGTCGCTCCATCACGGTTAATGTGATGCCCGAGGAAATCAATTTCTGAAAGCCCAAACATATATTTGTTTGGGTTAATTTTTTTTTTTTTTTTCACAGGGTTTGAACCCAGGAACCTCCCGGGGACGAATCCCGATCAGGGTTTTTTATGTCTGTCTGTATATGGGTCAGGCGCGCCAGACCATTCGGTCAAGTTCCTGCCCTTGTTTGGGTTAATTACAAGTCCGTACCCAGTCAAAAATTTTCTACACCTAACGCCCGGGCCATACCCGACCAACACTCGTTTATCTATCGTTTATGCCAGGATCGGCCGATTCATACTTAACAGAGCATACGCCATATTTATATCTATGGGTCTTACGTGGTTTCGCCATACTAGGGCCTAAAATGGCAAATGTGGTATAATTACACTTGGCGTTAAAAAGATTAAGCAAGAAATTGCCATACTTGGGTGCCGAGAGTGAGGCGCCACACCTGTTCGGGTCTGGCGAAATGCTGTATGTGAGAGAATATTAAGCTTTTGGTTGACAATGTTATTATTGACACCATTTTCAAACGATAGTTTTAAAGCAATTCGTACGACGACTTGAATTGGTGAACATTAAAAAATTAAAAGTAATGTAATTAATGTGTGATCATTATCTTTTTGTTCCTTTAGCGAGCCTAAAGTTGACGTGGCGGTTCGTTAGCGCCTAATCTTTGACAACTCAGGGCTTCAATAACATAAATATTACACATATCACAAATCATGTCAACTGTTAAGTAAACGCAGTCGAACCCAAATTGCACAATACTTGCGCAATCATTTGACCTATGAACTTTACGAAACGTTGTTTGTCGTGATTGGTTAATGCTAATCTTGAACGTTTTGAATCCGGACTAAAGGTGGCTGTACACAGACTGCGTATTCCGTCAACGTGCGTAAACGCATGCGAAAAACGGTCCGTAATCTGACGTGCGTAAACGGACCGAATTTACGTTCCGAATGTGGCTGCGTTTGGTGGTATACACAGGATACGAACGATGCGATGTTTCGCTTGAATGCGTCCTACTCCAAATCAGTTGTTTGGCTGTTCGAAGCAGGAACACCGCTAATTTCTTGCATTTGGATTATCACCGTGGTGGTGGGAATTTAATATTGCTGAACTCGAACAGACCAAAAATGCAATTTAAAATGTTTACAATCAACATTATCCAACCGACCCTTTGAATTTGCTAGTGACAAGCCTTGCTCAAATAAGATAGCAGTACAATAACATCGCTAGTGGAAAACAAATGTCACAAAATATTTGTATATTTTTTTCTTAAACACATTTTTGAAGCAGACAAAATAAAAAAGTACAAACACACAGTGCACATGAGCAATATGTTTCTAAAGAATTTCATTTGCTTTTAAAACCCCTCCTGGTACCCTCTTTCGATTCCCTCAAGCGTTTTCTTATTTTAAAAAGATAAAAGGTAATCCTAGCATCAGTAGGTGGCTTCTACAATTTGGCAATGTGCTGGTTGTTGCCTGTAGGTCTCCTACAAATAACAAAAACATAAAAGCAAAAATACGTACAAATTAGTTTAGAAGTACTTTTGTTTATTCCACAAGTGCAATCTTTCATTTCATTTGACTTTTCTAGTTTGTTTCCATCTCTCATATTAAACACAAACCTTGGTTGTAAATTACAATAAAGATGTGAAAAATAATACTATTTTTGATCAGAAATCTTTCCCTGCAGTACTCTAAAAGAATATTGTTTGAGTCCATGCCTTATAAACGTAACACATGTAGTAGGTTTATTACAAATATGGAGCATAAATCATTTAATTTACATACCTGTGGTGTTGTGTAGAAATCTTAAACCATTGGATTTTCTGTCTTTTTATATAGGTGTTACAGGTCACCTTTCTTTCACAGTTTTCCTGGAGAAAAAAGTAACAGGCAGAAGCCACATATACTTCACAAAATGTACATTTGATAAGCAGATTAAACCCTCCCCAATGTACAATAAAAAGTTGTCAAAACAAATTGTGGTAAAAAACACAAAATATCTATAACCATTAAAAATGTATCCACATTGTAATAAAAATTAATTAAATTACCTGTTAAACCAAACTCTGCTGCAGTTGAATTACAGGCATTTATGAGGTAGATCTCTCTCCAAAGCAGGTCTCTCTAACTAGTTTTTCTTGTTAAACTTGATTTCTTTAGTTGATATTGCTCAATCAAAGGATTCTACAAATGAACATAACTTAAAGTCCATAACTCACAGATTGTTGCAGAAACATCAACCAGTACTTAGGTGTATGTAAACAACAACCATGGACTTATGATTTCATAAGCAACATCCTAAATATTAATACAACATACCGAATTTCTAAACCCTGATGGCATATTTGCAGTTTCATTTTTCAGAAACTTTTTTTTTTTCAGAAACTTTGTGATCAATGACATTAACTGCCAGAACTTAGTTATGAACTGGCTCTTTCCTGAACCCTTTACTTTGTTTCCCGGAAAGCTATTGTTACTTACATTATTAGCTTTTTGTATCCCACTGTTGTTCTGCATTGCAGTCGAGTTCGAAGCCTGTCTTTATGCCGATTTAATAATAAAACCTTGCATATTACTTCACTTTTATTTATTATTAGAAACAAGAGGGCTTCAAGTCTTGTGATTTGATAAAAATAATTGATACTAATCAATCTAGAAATATCTCTCAGTTTTGCGCTATCACTACACCGAAAATCGCATGCGTACGTCCGAAAAAATAGAACATGTTCTATTTGTTCGGATGGCCTTGCGTTAACGTCCGTTTCGTCCGTTTTCGGACAAAACGCATGGTCGCATTCTGTGTACACACGTCGACGGAAAGCGACGGACCGAAATTTACGCGCGTATACGCATGACGGACGAAAACGGACCGAAACGGATCCTGTGTACAGCCACCCAAAGTATATATAAAACACAAGTAGTCCAACCCATTGTTACGCGATAGAGCCGCATGGACGCCATTTTGTGTCCAAATTAATACAGCAGGTATAGGGAAAAACACATAAATTGTCTGATTTTTACAAACTGGTGGGATTTAACGCGTGTTTGATAGGCAAAATCGAATAAAACGTTTGGGTTCTAACATTTGAGCGTGATAATGCACGCTGAACGCAAATATTTAAAGTTTACATGAAAAATAAGCGGCCAAATTTACATGAAAAACAGCAATTTAGCTTTTAATATTACGGTGAAATGTTAGAACTCGAAATTTTCATTCAATTTGGCGAATCAAATTCGCGTCTATGCTCTCCAGTTTGTAAAAATCAGACAATTTATGTGTTATTTTTCTCTACCCACAGTATCATTTTGGACACAAAATGGCTACATAGGCTTTATTGCGTAACAATAGGTTGGACAACTTGTGTTTTATATAGACTTTGCAGCCACCTTAAGAGCGATCACGTGTTGCTTGGCGGCGGGAAAGTTTTAATCAAGGAGGTTTACGAGTGTACGACGACTATATTGTTTATTTTGGATCTGACTAAAAAACGTAGGTTAATGATGCCACCCGAAAAGGGTACAGCGCACAAAACATTCAGCAACTTAAAAAGAACTCGAAATGGAGAAGGAAGCAATCTTCGAAGAAAAGAAAACTACAAGCAGCAGCTGTAATAATTGCTGAAAAGACCCAGAATATAAATGAAAATGATTTTGAATTGCTAAAAGATAACCAAGAAATAAGAAAGCGTGTTATGTTGCCATACAAAGAAAAATTTGCTATTAATTTACTGCAAAATTAAAATTATGTACGGTTTCAAAGGATTTTACAAAGCTAAGAAATGAAAAACTTTGTGTGCGTAAAATATGCTGATGGCACAAATGATGTTGTACCTAAAGGATGGTTGGTTGGCACAGATGCATGTAAATGGCCACCAGAGATTTGTAATGTGCAGGATTTAACCAAAAAAGAAGTTGTGGCAGAAGAAGAATGGTGTACATGCCCTTGTATTGTTCTCTTCCAAGCTAGTAAGTGTATTAAGATATTTGTTACAAGCATGGTTTACTTGAATTTTTCTTTGCAGGTACTTATGACTGACTGATGTATCAAAAAAGGATACACCCAAAGTAATTTGGAGGACTCTGATTGAGATATATCCATTGAAGAAGAACCACATCAGTTGAAGATTTCACCATTAATAAGAACAGACTCATCACCAAAAATGTATGTATATATCACTAGCTCCTCAATATTGCTAAGTTACATCTAATTGGTGGATTAATGTTGACTGCATTTTGTTGTGTACAAAATTCCATTTGTTTTAACATATTATTTCTTTATCATAATTGTTGTTGTGAAAAATCAAATCAAATGGTTTAAATGATTTCTTTTGTGTTTAGAAATACATTTAAACGGCCATTACCACCAAACCAAAGACCTTTAAATGGTAATGAATATAAATCCCTCATAGCCAAGATGGAAAGGATGGATGACAAACTGGAGACTATTGTGGAGATACTGAAACAAAAATTAGTGTGTGCAGCTGTGACAGAAACCCTCTTTCCAGAGCCAGCTGACAATGAAAAAGATCTGGTAGAATTGATCACTCAAATTAATGTAAGCTGCATTTTCACCTAAAATGGAAATAAAATTTAATACTCTTAATTGTCAGGTTGTGTGTTAACAAAATCTGTTTTTGTACCTATGCCAGCCCTACCAAATAATGACAATTTAAACATTTTTATATGATTGATTATAATTGCATGTTTACATACTTGAAGGACAAGAAAAGAATCGGAAAAGTAATTGATATGGACGGCCTGCAAGGCACATTACGCAACTTCATCAAGTTGTTCATGACGAAAAATCTGGCACTTAAATTTTCCTGGAGTGGATTGGGTTGTGGAAGAAAACAGACAAAAATTTCTTTTAAAACTCATCCTTTGTTTGCCTTTTTCATAGGTAAGACATGATTATGTTTTGTTGTAATTAACATGGCAATGATGTGGATTTTAAAATTCAGGTCAGTGAATTTTAGTTTTTTTTCTTTTTTTAGATGTGCTGCCATACACCAGACACAATGGTGCCAGTCACCAGGAAATAGCTACTGCAGTAAAAAGGGTCCTTCCAGGGGTTGGTGACTGGGATGGCGGTCATGTGAAAAGGGTAAAAATCCAACAGCCAAATGAAAACCCAGGTGTTGACACTGACTCTTGCGATGATGCATAAGTATTGTCTTTATGCCTGCCATGTGACTTAGAATGCTTTCGGCCGAGACATCCAAATTGTGTGTTCTATGCTATGTGCTGGCCATCTAAACTGTTTGTCTAATGCTTTGTACCGGCCCTCCTAACTGTGTGTCTTATGCTTTGCAAAGGCCATCTAAACTGTGTGTCTTATGCTTAGCAAAGGCCATCCAAACTGTGTGTCTTATGCTTTGCACAGGCCATCTAAACTGTGTGTCTTATCACTCTTATGCTTTGCAAAGGCCATCTAAACTGTGTGTCTTATCACTCTTATGCTTTGCAAAGGCCATCTAAACTGTGTGTCTTATGCTTAGCAAAGGCCATCCTAACTGTGTGTGTTATACTTTGCACAGGCCATCTTAACTGTGTGTCTTATTCTTTGCATCAGCCATCTAAACTGTATGTCTTATGCTTTGCACAGGCCATCTAAACTGTGTGTCTTATGCTTTGCACAGGCCATCTAAACTGTGTGGCTTATGCTTTGCACAGGCCATCCTAACTGTGTGTGTTATACTTTGCACAGGCCATCTAAACTGTGTGTCTTATGCTTTGCACAGGCCATCCTAACTGTGTGTCTTATCACTCTTATGCTTTGCATCAGCCATCCAGACTGTGTGTCTTATGCTTTTCGCAGGCCATCCAAACTGTGTGTCTTATGCTTTTCGCAGGACATCCAAACTGTCTGTCTTATGCTTTGCCCAGGCCATCCATCAAATCCAGGCGTCCTTTATATTTCGTTTTGTACTTCTTTTTAATACATTGTCAGGAAATATTATTGGAAGTGTCATATTGAAAGGCGGCAAAGTTTGGCAGTGCCAAGGATAATATATGATTGGTTATGTGTGGTACAAACAATACTTAAATGAGGACCTAGTATGGCGGAAAACCGGGCCGTCATACGTGGTTATTATCTTAGGCCGAGCGTACGGCGTCGTGTATGAACCAAACATAACTGGAACGTTCGGCGCCAAGCTCGAAGTGTTTCATTGTTGAACATACGCCACACATATATGCCAACTTAAGCAAGGCACCCAGGTGCCGCCCATGTGAGGCTGCCAAGCGTTACCAAACATAATTATGCTTGGCCCGGACATAAATTTTTGACTGGGTACTGTTTTAATCGTTCAAATAACAAACGTAAATGCTTCTCATGTTCTGAATCTGATTTACTAGCAATTAAAATGTCGTCAATGTAGACAAAAACGAAGTTCAGGTCCTTACAAACCATGTCCATAAGGCGTTGAAATGCCTGTGCCGCATTTTTAAGGCCAAAAGGCATTCGGACAAATTCAAAAAGTCCAAAAAGTGTTATTACCGCTGTCTTGGGAATATCCTGTTTGGCAACTGGAACTTGATGATATCCCCGTACAAGATCAATTTTGGAGAATACCTCAGCTCCCGACAAGTATGCAGAAAAATCCTGTATGTGAGGTATTGAGTATCGGTCAGGTTCTGTAGCAGTATTGAGCCGGCGGTAATCTCCACAGGGGCGCCAACCACCTGACGCCTTTGGCACCATATGCAGAGGAGATGACCATGGACTCGACGATCTTTGGATAATACCCATATCCAGCATTTTATTAAACTCTTTTAAAAAGTGAACCGGCGGGCCATCAGTAATTATATGGTGCTCAACGCCGTGCTTTGGTGCAACTTGAGAAAAGCTAGGTTTAAGAATTTGCGGATAATCGTTCAGGATTCGCTGATAGATGTTTGCAGAGGTTGTGATCGCTTGCAGACCCGTAGGCATATGTGGTGCCGCGTGTAGAGCAATGCTTGTAAACGACTTGGCATCAACAAGCCGTTTGTGCCGGAGGTCAACTAGTAAGGAATGCGCCCTTAAAAAATCAGCACCTAATAACGGGTAAGCGACGTTTGCCAGCACGAATTTCCAGTGGAATTTACCTGTAGCAAGGTGAAGGGAAACAAAGCGCGTACCATACGTACGAATGGTGCTTCCATTTGCTGCTGACAAATTTGGTCCAGTTTGCTGCCTTCGGCGATCTTTTGCCGTTGCTGGGAGTACACTTACTTCAGCCCCTGTATCTACCAAATACTTGCAACCTGATGCCTTATCGAAAACATAAAAGAGGTTTGGTTGCTTGCCGGTCGCCGAAGTTACTTGTGACGACCGGCCAGACCGTTTCCCTGATAGCTGCATGGGGGACAACACTGTCGAGCTTTGTTGCCAAAACGACTGTGGTAGAAACACATTTTTTCATTTTCCTTGTCACTTCGTCGTCTGGTTTGCCAGTAAGACGGTTTTCTAACTTCCGAGACTAATTGTGGCAATGGGCTTCGTGCAAGCCACAGTGCATCTGCTCGTTGCGCCAGGCGTCGAGGATCGCTAAAATCTTCATTTGCGAGAACGACGCGTATATCGTCTGGCATCTTCTCAAGAAATATATATTCAAACAGAAAACAGGCCTTGTGGTTTCCAAGCAAGCTTAACATTTCATCCATGAGAGCAGATGGCTTTCTATCACCGAGATCGGGCATGTTAATTAGCTTTGCTGCCCTTTCTTGGTCAGATATGGCGTAGGTGTGCAGCAAACGCTTTTTAAGCTCCTAGTAGTTGTGTTCTTCGTTTTCCAACACATCAATAATGCGTTTTGCAGCTTCGTGATCAAGCGCTGCAACCACGTGGAAATACTTGGTGCTTTCCGATGTAATGTTTCTCAGGACAAATTGTGCTTCAGCCTGTTGAAACCATACGCGTGGATTGGAGGTCCAAAAAGTTGGCAATTTCAATGTGACTGCATGTTGCTGTTGGGCTTCTTCTGGATTAGACATAGTATTCTTACAAATTCCGTTTGTAAGCGTCGGGGTCACCAAATGTGGCGAGCGTTCACTGTTTATTTCGCGACGTCCAAAATAGAATGACTAAATACAACGCGTTATACAAGCGAAGAAAGAGAACGCTTTGATAAATGCGGGTCGGCAGAGTCGCTACAATAGTACAAATATTTAACAAGCGATTTACCATACTTCTGTCATAAAAAAAACAGTGTCTAACTAGCGAACCACGGCACAAATCCGGCCTGCTCTGCCTTTGATTCTGGGTCGGCGACCTGTTAATTTTATCTTTTGTCTCAGACAAGAAAGTCCGAATTGAAAGAAATCCTAAAAGTTTAACAGTTTGTGCTTTAATTTAACATTATGACCTCAAGTAACTTCCATTTCGTTTTTCCACTAACCCTAATAATATCTGAATGTAAAGCAAAATGCAAAAGTTTGCAGGTTTCGTATTAGATGTAGCAACTTACAAGAAAATGAAATAAGTCTGTATCAAATTTCCAGAAAGCTATATATGACCCACTACACGAATTGGGTTTGACTCCATTGATTTTACTTATTGGGGTTCGACGAACGCAGGGAGAACATTGTAGCGGTTTGGTGTAATAAAAAGGGTTGAGAACCACTGAATTATACCTTTACTGGTAGCAGTTTAACCAGAGCCACAATCGCTTTTTTCTTTTTTGTTTCTTTCTATCTCTTAAAGCGCCGCTACTTTTACGCCAGTTGTGTTACTTAACGACTATAACGATTAGCGAGGTTGTTCTGCATAAGTAGCCTTCAAGATGTTGCGAATATTCGTTCAAGGCTCGGTACTGCACAAAAAGTGTAATATTCTTCATTGTGATTGGCAGTACAGTGGTATTTTTGTCAATATGGTGGCTCTGATTTAACTAGCCCTGCTGGCTAATATTTTTTGCCTCTCAGCAATATGTAATTTGTGGCCGTGGTCAACAAAACCCTGAAGACACAGCACGTTTTACTTATAGCTGGCTGTACGTGCTTCCGTCAAGTAGTTGCTAAGGGTTGTTGTCTGTGGAGCTTCTGCAAAGCCTGTTTCTACTTGGAAAAGACTTTTTTATAACTTTGTTAAATATTTTGCTGCTTTGGACAAGTTTATCTCTTTGAGTTCATATTCTGGCCTTGTTGTACGCAAGTAAGGACCGAACACATGGATATAAATGTTTTAAAAAATCGGTAAATGTTTTTCAAGTGTTTTAAACAAAAGGTTATGTACATTTCGTCTTTTCTAGAAATGCTACTCTACGTAACCGAACTTACCCCCCTGATGGCGTTTTTTGAAAACTTTGCTTGGTACGACAGTTTTGCGCAGCTAATTCGTAGCGGTTTTCATTTTTTTGAAAACTGAATATAGTGGCATATTATAGTTCTACAGCAATAAATACTTAAAACAACATTTAGATGCATAAACAATATCTAATTCAAGGCAGATTTTATTGTAAGATCAGGGTTAAAACTAGCTGGCTACATCTATTTGCAAACATTGGAAAAATAACAAACATTATTTCCTACAACTGATGTATGTATATACTTCTGCTGTATCTTTTGTGTAGTAACTGCTGTATATACTTATTGTGAATGTGTGACTAGCTAAGTTAAGAGTTAATATAAAACAAAATTAAAACGTTTTTTAGGTTTCCCAACAATGTTGTAAATTTATTAGTGAAAATCAGTCTAATATGGCATCTTTGTGTAATACGCCACATTAAAAAATTCGTTACTTTCTCCTTTAGAATCATCTGATGCAAAACATTTACAGCCTGCTAATGGCATTTTTGGAAAACTTTTGTGGGTTTCAATGTTTTTCCCAACTTGTGGCGGGTTGTGTTTTGTTGAATTTTGTTTGGGGATGTTGGAATTTGGTATACATCTACTGGCTTGGAAAATTCCCTGACTTTCATAAATTTGGAAAATGGTCGGTTGTTACTGGAGGAACAGATGGGATTGGACTTGCCTTTGTTAAAAAACTAGCTGCTCTTGGTCAAAACGTTGTAATAATCAGTAGGAACCCAGAAAAAGTGAAAAATGTTGCAACTGGGGTGGCTAAAGAATACAACGTTGAAACAAAGCAAATAGCTGTTGACTTTGGTCGTTCTGATATTTACCAAAACATAGCAAAAGAATTAGAAGGGCTTGATGTCGGCACTCTGGTAAATAATGTTGGGACAGGCTTCGAACCACTTACGTTTCTTGAATTTGCTGATCAACCTCAAATGGTGGAAAAAATGATAACTGTTAATGCTGAGTCATTGGCAAAAATGACGCAGCTTATTTTGCCGCGAATGGTGGAAAAGAGAAGAGGCATCGTTATCAACATGGGCTCTGCCGGTGGCATTTATCCTATGCCCTTTTTGTCTATGTATTCCGCAACAAAGATGTTTGTGGATTGCTTTTCCAAGTGCATGCATTCAGAATACTCAGACAAAGGCATCATCTCGATGAGCATAATGCCGTTCACAGTCAGTACCAAGATGACACATAATCCTTCTACAAATTTGATCGTATTAACTCCAGAAAACTATGTGAGTTCCGCAATGAAGACGATTGGAAGATGTCGGCGTTCGTATGGATGTCTATCACACGCTATCCAAGGCAAAGCGATTGAAGCTACTCCCGATTTTCTCTTGTCCTGGTTTTTACACAATAAATTTTCGAAGAATCGACAACAGGAATTAAAACGTAGAAAGTCTTCTTCGAAAGCTCAATGAAGCTGACGTAATAGAAACAATCATTTTATTGTCGGCTACTGACAATCATTTTATTACTATTTTGCTTGCAAAAAAGTTTACTGTTACTTTCTTTAGGTCCTGGTTAGTAAACGTTTAAAACGAGCTTGGGGTTGTTTGTTTGCTCCCTACACGTTTACATTGAAGTAATGACTGGTACCTCATGCTAACAAACAATAATATTCTGCAGTTTTGTTCGGGTTAAAGTGTGTGGAATGTGTGGTATTTTAACCTGATTCGAAGTTTTTTTTTTTTTTATTCACGTGATGTCGTTTAATTGATAAAACACGAAAAAGACAAAGTTTTTCACCAGCAATAAACCTAACTTACAACACAAGGATTCAAACTTGTCTCTTTCTGTTAATAAAATCCGTTTTTTGCCTAAAGCAGTTTTCTGTTACTGTCAACAGCTATTACTTGGGCCACACTTCTTCTAAAATTTAAACGTTTCCTCAGGCGGCACAAAACGTTGGTTTATTGCGTCGCGGGTTTGCTCACACCTGGTTTAGAATGATGGTATAGAATAGAGACAAACGAACTCGGTGTATGTATAAATGTATTGATAATACCGCGTAAGGAATGTTGCAGTTTTGGCAGCCTATAGGTTTCAATGCACTATGTGCTGCGGTTTAAAAATATCTTTACAAAACAAACTTAACCCTCGTTGTGAGAAAGGTAATGCATTATTGTTTACTATTTTTTAGTCAGAAGGGCGCGTTTGGTTTAACAAAGATTCTCAGCGGCAATATGCCCAATACCCGCTATATTATGTAGCTTTTCCTACAACGAAAGCACAGCCGCGTACAGCAGGCTAGAAAAATAGCTTCCGGTACGTCATGGAATATACTTCGCTCTCGGGCAATATGCGCAAGTTCATCCTGGCCAATCATTATGCACTTGAGCGACCACATCGGTTGGAATTCCCCTCACACACCAGTGTATATACCGCTATTTTTGGAAAACAAGTCATTTTTATGTTAACATTTGGATAGGTAGGAGCTAAAGAAAAGGCAACCTGCGTCAAGACTAGGCTGGAAAATGACCAAGTGTTTAAGTTTAACTAGAAGCGATGTGACTTGGAAAATTTAACAGAGGTTAGAAAAATAACTAGAGGAATGCGGACTTAGCCGATGTTAACTGAAATCTGCGCGCGGGCCGTCGGTCCTTAATTGCCGGCCAAACCAAAATTTCTGTCGGTGAGAACCACATAAACCAACAATGCAGTCAACGGACTATACAAGTGGTGTTTTCTGGAGTTAATCTGCTAGGAATCTTGAGAGTGCAGTTTGAACTACTACTCTTTGTATTCAGACAGGTTTACATAAGTTTTCTTACTGCAGTAATTTTAAACAGCATTGCATACTTTTGATAAATTCGTCCGTCTGCTTTATTTAAATTATTTGGTGTGTTTTAATTTCAAGGCAGTTATTTTTTTTAACAGCGTAAGCATTAAAGCATCTGTCAATGGCGCTGTTTGTTGAATGTGTCTGCTTTGAATTATTTGTACAATTATATATTACTTACATACTACTGAATTTTCTATGGGGATGCTGGAATTTTGTATATATCTATTGCATGGGATCCCATCCTGACTTCCATAAATACGGCAAATGGTCAGTTGTAACTGGAGGTACAGATGGAATTGGACTTGCATTTGTCAAAAAATTAGCTGCTCTCGGTCAAAACGTTGCAATTATCAGCAGAAACTCGAAGAGAGTAAATGCAGTTGCAAGTGAGGTTTCTGAAACATACAATGTAGAGACAAAGGAAATAGCTGTTGATTTTGGTGATAGAGATATTTATCCAAAGATTGCAAAGGAATTAGAAGGTCTTGATGTCGGCACTTTGATCAACAATGTCGGAGTCTACAAAGAACCAACACGTTTTTTAAAGTTTGCCAATCAACCTGGAATAGGGGAAAGCATGATAGATGTTAACGTTAAATCAGTTGTAAATATGACGCAGCTTGTCATGCCTCGAATGGTGAAAAAAAGAAAAGGCATTGTTATAAACATTGGTTCTGGTTTTGGGATTTGTCCTACCCCCTTTGTGTCTTTGTATTCCTCAACAAAAATGTTTATAGATTGCTTCTCAAAGTGTATGAATTATGAGTACAGGGATGCAGGTATTGTTACACAGTCCATAATGTTGTTCGGCGTTAGCACCAAAATGTCAAAACAGCCTCCGAATTTTTATTTTCTAACTCCTGACAACTTTGTTAGCTATGCTCTTAAAACCATCGGAAAGTGCCAGAGATCGTATGGAAGTCCATTACATGGTATGTTAGGTAAATGTTTGGAAAGTCTACCTGAGACCTGGGTTTCTTGGTTTTTTTGCAGTGTGATTCCTAAGGAAAAGGACCATATTTAAGGTAAAGACCTCACCCTACACACATTACGAAAGTACCATTTTAACACTCCATTACTCAAAGCTTTTTCACTATAATTTTCTCACGGTGATTTGTTATATGTGGAAACTTGGTCAATGAACGCTCTGCAAAAAGCCAGCACTCTGAAACGGTTAATTGCAACAGGAGCTATGGATTGAAAAATGTTGTCTTTTGAAATGTTTTTTGTCAGAAAAGTGTGGGAATTTGGCGGTCATATTTGCCTTGTCCGATATGAGTTTAGCCACACGGTTGTTGTGTGTATTATTTGTGTGTGTTTTTAACTAACCGTGACCATATTGTTTAACAAAATGTTACCACTAAAATGCCGTAGCACTAAACAAGAATAACGACATTTTCGGCAACTTAAAACATTTTTCATTTCTATTCAAGTTTGTAAAAAAATACCAGTCACAATAAACCAATGAACTTGTGTTTTTGCTTGCCAAAAATTTTTTTGTTACTATATTTATAGGACCTGGTTATAGTTTACGTTTAAGATGGACGAAACATGCAGGGGTCATGTTCTTCGCATGTCCTACAAATGTTTGCTATAAAGTGAGTGACGCAAGAATCTCATTATTTCGTGACTTCCTACTGGTAAAAACACATTCTGCAATTTTGTCCGGGTTATTAGTGATGAATGGGTGTTACCTTACACCTGTTTCGAAGATTTTTGTATATCCACGTGATGTTGTTTGTAGCGTAAAAATGTTTGGATGTTTTAAACATCATTTTCCCCCTGTAATCCAGTTTTTTTCCAATTTTGCATGCGGTGTTGTCATAATGCATTGCGACTATTCGCAATTCAATAAATCAGCGACCCAGCTCAACGTGAAGTCTTTTAACGCTTAGGCGCAGTTACGGCAACGGTTGGTTGGAGCTCAAGACTTTGGTTATGAGTTTCTTCGCAGAAGCAACCAGAGCCGAATATACAAGCTCAGCAAAAAGGCTTGCAATTCACAACCGTAACGCGCCGAGTTCAATGTTGCGGAAAGGTACTGTGTGGTCATAGGGTGCGACCATTTGTATTTTGTCAGATAGATGGGTTTAGTAATTTTTAACAGCATTGTATACTTTTCTAAAATTCGTCCGTATGTTGCGTTCAAATTATTTGGTGTTTGTTAGTATTATGGTATTTTTTATCAGCAGAAAAAGCATCAAAGCAGAAATGGCGATGTTTGTTGAATGTCTCTGCTTTGAATTATTTGTACAATTATGTATTACTTACATACTGCCAAAGTTTCTATGGGGATGCTGGAACTTCATATAAGTTATGTCTATTATCTGGGAACTCATCCTGACTTCCATAAATACGGCAATTTTTGGTATACATCTACTGGCTTGGAAAATTCCCTGACTTTCATAAATATGGAAAATGGTCGGTTGTTACTGGAGGAACAGATGGGATTGGACTTGCCTTTGTTAAGAAACTAGCTGCTCTTGGTCAAAACGTTGTAATAATCAGTAGGAACCCAGAAAAAGTGAAAAATGTTGCAACTGGGGTGGCTAAAGAATACAACGTTGAAACAAGGTGTATAGCTGTTGACTTTGGTCGTTCTGGTATTTACCAAAACATCGCGAAAGAATTAGAAGGGCTTGATGTCGGCACTCTGGTAAATAATGTTGGGACAGGCTTCGAACCACTTACATTTCTTGAATTTGCTGATCAACCTCAAATGGTGGAAAAAGTGATAGCTGTTAATGCTGAGTCATTGGCAAAAATGACGCAGCTTATTTTGCCTCAAATGGTGGAAAAAAGAAGAGGCATCGTTATCAACATGGGCTCTGCCGGTGGCATTTATCCTACCCCCTTTGTGTCCATGTATTCCGCAACAAAGATGTTTGTGGACTGCTTTTCCAAGTGCATGCATTCAGAATACTCAGACAAAGGCATCATCTCAATGAGCATAATGCCGTTCACAGTCAGTACCAAGATGACACATAATCCTTCTACAAATTTGATCGTATTAACTCCAGAAAACTATGTCAGTTCTGCCTTGAAGACGATCGGAAGATGTCGACGTTCACGAAAAAGACAAAGTTTTTCACCAGCAATAAACTTAACTTACCACACAAGGATTCAAACTTGTCTCTTTCCCTCAACAAAATCCGTTTTTTGCCTAAAGCAGTTTTCTGTTGCTGTCAACAGCTATTACTTCGGCCACACTTCGTCTTAAATTCAACCTTTCCTCGGGCTCCACAAAACGTTGGTTTATTGCGTCGCGGGTTTGCTCACACCTGGTTTAGAATGATGGTATAGAATAGAGACAAACGAACTCGGTGTATGTATAAATGTATTGATCATACCGCGTAAGGAATGTTGCAGTTTTGGCAGCCTATAGGTTTCAATGCACTATGTGCTGCGGTTTAAAAATATCTTTACAAAACAAACTTAAGCCTCGTTGTGAGAAAGGTATTGCGTTATTGTATTACTTTTTTTGGTGGAAGGGCACGTTTGGTTTAACAAAGATTCTCAGCGGCAATATGCCCAATACCCGCTATATTATGTAGCTTTTCCTACAACGAAAGCACAACCGCGTACAGCAGGCTAAAAAGTAGCTTCCGGTACGGCATAGAATATACTTCGCTCTCGCGCAATATGCGCTAGTTCATCCTGGCCAATCATTATGCACTTGAGCGGCCACATCGGTTGGAATTCCCCTCACACACTAGTATATATACCGCGATGTTGGGAAAACAAGTCATTTTTAAGTTAACATTTGGATAGGTAGGAACTAAAGAAAAGGCTAACCTGCGTCAATTTAGACTAGGCTGGAAAAATGACAAAGTGTTTGAGTTTAACTAGCAGCGATGTGACTTGAAAAATTTAACAGAGGTTAGAAAAATAACTAGAGGCACACAGACTTAGCCGATGTTAACTGAAATCTGCACGCGGGCCGTCGGCCTTTAATTGCCTGGCAAACCAAAATTTCTGTCGGTGAGAACCACATAAACCAACAATGCAGTCAACGGATTATACAAGTGGTGTTTTCTGGAGTTAATCTCCTAGGAATCTTGAGAGTGCAGTTTGAACTACTACTCTTTGTATTCAGACAGGTTTACATAAGTTTTCTTACTGCAGTAATTTTCAACAGCATTGCATACTTTTGATAAATTCGTCCGTCTGCTATATTTGAATTATTTGGTGTGTTTTAATTTTAAGGCAGTTATTTTTATTAACAGCGTAAGCATTAAAGCACCTGTCAATGGCGCTGTTTGTTGAATGTGTCTGCTTTGAATTATTTGTACAATTATATATTACTTACATACTACTGAATTTTCTATGGGGATGCTGGAATTTTGTATATATCTATTGCATGGGATCCCATCCTGACTTCCATAAATACGGCAAATGGTCAGTTGTAACTGGAGGTACAGATGGAATTGGACTTGCATTTGTCAAAAAATTAGCTGCTCTCGGTGAAAACGTTGTAATTATTAGCAGAAACCCGAAGAGAGTAAATACAGTTGCAAGTGAAGTATCTGAAACGTACGGCGTTGAAACAAAGGAAATAGCTGTTGATTTTGGTGATAGAGATATTTATCGAAATATTGCAAAGGAATTAGAAGGTCTTGATGTCGGCACTCTGATCAACAATGTCGGAGTCTTCAAAGAACCAACACATTTTTTAAAACTTGCCAATCAACCTGGAATATGGGAAAGCATGATAGATGTTAACGTTAAATCAGTGGTAAATATGACGCAGCTTGTAATGCCTCGAATGGTGAAAAAAAGAAAAGGTATTGTTGTAAACATTGGTTCTGGTGTAGGGATTTGTCCTACCCCCTTTGTGTCTTTGTATTCCTCAACAAAAATGTTTATAGATTGCTTCTCAAAGTGTATGAATTATGAGTACAGGGATACAGGTATTGTTACACAGTCCATAATGTTGTTCGGAGTTAGCACCAAAATGTCAAAACTGCCTCCAAGTTTTTTTGTTCCCACTCCAGACAGTGCTGTGAGATCCCTTCTCAAAAACATCGGAAAATGCCAGAGATCCTACGGATGTCCAGTTCATGGTCTGTTAGGCAAGTTTGTGGAAACTCTACCTGAAACCTGGGGTTCTTGGTTTTTGTGCAGTATGGTTGCTAAAGAAAAGGACCAAATTTAGGGTTAAAGCAATCGGCCACAAAACCTTAGGCCACAATTCGGAAGCACTTTTTTAACACTGCATTACCCAAATCTTGTTTTCGGTACTTTTTCTCATGATGTTTGGTTATCTTTGGAAACTTTATCAGTGAACGCTCTACAAAAGGCCTCTATGAAATGCTTGCAACGGCAGCTATGGATTATAAAAAGTTTGTTTTCTGTCAGAAATACTGGGACTTTGGCGGTCTTTAGCGTTATGAGTTTAGCCACAGAGTTCGTGTGTTATTATTTGTATTTGCTTTCAACTAATCGTAACCATATTGCTTCATAAAGTGTTACACTCACGAAACAAGAATAGCGACATTTAGGCACTTAAAACATTTTTTACTTCGAATTGAGTTATTTTTTGATTTAAAAAACAAATCAGGCCAAACAAACCCAGTAAAAATATTGTATTGTGAATTTTCTCAAAAAAATGTATGTTTACATTTCAATTAAAACTGATATCTTTATCTATCTTTCCAAATTTGAAGGCCATATGTATAAACAAAATTCTTGACTGTATGTTCGACGACTCAAACTACAGGCGGCATTGCATATAACTGCATAAAACAAGGCATATCACTAACCTTATTTGTTTAAAAAGAGCCGTCCTATTTATAATGAAACTTAGGTTGGATACATTAAACATGTGCTTTTATTAACCAATTGTGCTTATATTTGTCAATTGTGCTGTATTTGTTGGTAAAAACCTTTAGCTCACAACTGCTTTTAAAAAGTTTGAACTAACAATATTTGTTTTGTGTAAAAAAAAAACTCGTCGTTAGACTGTCGGTTATCACAGCAAGCAGTTTCTATCCACGCATGGCAAGATCGTTACTAGCTTTGGCATGTTTGGGTGGTTTGTTAATTTCTATAAACCGGCCTTGCTGGGTTATTACGTGATTTGTGCATCTTAAGTTATTTGACTATTGACTCTATAGCGCCCACTGGCGCGAATCAGTGGCAATAGTGCATCACTACGGTAGAACTACTAACACTGGAACTCAGCTAACGCCCGGTTTGGTAGGTGGCGCAACAGAGCATAGGCGGTAATGGTGCTGACTCGGCAATTATTCTTACCATAAACCCAAATTGCTGAGTCAGCACCATAAACGCCTATGCTCCGTTGCGCCACCTGCCAGAAAATTCCAGACCGGGCGCTAGCCAAATTCCAGTGTTACGATGTGATGTGACGCAGTAGGTTACAAACAATGGTATTGCACTAAGAAAAAACGTACCACGGAAATATTTATACAACAAACGTTGCATGAAACTTGGGCCAACCACACAAACAATATCTAATTCAAGGCAGATTTTATCAGGGTTAAAAACTAGCTGGCTGCATCTATTTGCAAACATTGGAAAAATAACTAACACTCTTTTCTACAGTTGACGTATGTATTTCTGCAGTATCTTTTGTATAATAACTGCTGTATACTCACTATGTGAATCTGTGACAAGCTAAGAGTTACTATAAAGCGAAATTGAAATGGTTTTGTCGATTTATTTTCTTCTTCCAAATTATCTGATACAAAACATTTATAGCCTGCTAATGGCATTTTTGGAAAACTTTTGTGGTTTTCAATGTTTTGCACAGATTGTGGCGGGTTGTGTTTTGTTGAACTTTATCTGGGGATGTTGGAATTTGGTTTACATCTACTGTCTTGGAAAATACCCTGACTTTTATAAATATGGAAAATGGTCAGTTGTTACTGGAGGAACAGATGGGATTGGACTTGTCTTTGTTAAAAAACTAGCTGCTCTTGGTCAAAACGTTGTAATCATCAGTAGGAACCCAGAAAAAGTGAAAAATGTTGCAACTGGAGTGGCTGAAGAATGCAACGTTGAAACAAAGGTGTATAGCTGTTGACTTTGGTCGTTCTGATATTTACCAAAACATCGCGAAAGAATTAGAAGGGCTTGATGTCGGCACTCTGGTAAATAATGTTGGGACAGGCTTCGAACCACTTACATTTCTTGAATTTGCTGATCAACCTCAAATGGTGGAAAAAGTGATAGCTATTAATGCTGAGTCATTGGTAAAAAATGACGCATCTAATTTTGCCGCGAATGGTGGAAAAGAGAAGAGGCATCGTTGTCAACATGGACTCTGTCGGTGGCATTTATCCTATTCCATTTATATCTATGTATTCCGCAACAAAGATGTTTGTGAATTGCTTTTCCAAGTGCACGCATTCAGAATACTCGGACAAAGGCATCATCTCAATGAGCATAATGCCGTTCACAGTCAGCACCAAGATGACACATAATCCTTCTACAAATTTGTTAGTATTACCTCCAGAAAACTATGTGAGTTCCACAATGAAGACGATTGGAAGATGTAGGCGTTCGTATGGAAGTCTATCCCATGCTATCCAAGGCAAGGCACTCGAAGCTTTACCCGATTTCATCGCGTCCTGTTTTTTGCACTATTTGTTCTCGAATAAACGACTGCAGGAATTAAAACGTACAAGGAAGTCTGCCTCGAAAGCTCAATGAAGCTGCAGACGTTATTGAAAACAACAGGCTGCTGACAATCATATTTTTTATATCTCGCTTGCAAGACGGTTCACTGTTATTATCTTTGTAATAATAACAGGATCTTTTTTATCGTGACCTCATGCTGACAAAAAATAATATTCTGCATTTTTGTCAGAGTTAAAATGTAAATGTGTTGTTACCTTAACCTGATTCAAAGTTTTTTGTATATTCTCGTGATATTGTTTGATCGATTAAATACTAAAAAAGATTATAATGCTAAACGTTTTTTACCATAAAACTTCGTGAAATGATTCGAACTTTCTCTTTCTGTCAACAAAATCCGTTTTTTGCCTGAAACGGTCACTGTCAACAGCACTAAGTATACTGGGACCACACTTCATCTAATTTCAAACGTTTCCTCAGGCCGCACAATAGGTTGATTTATTGCGCCGCGGTTGGTTCACACCTGGTTTAGAATGATGATAAAATAGAGACAAATTAACTCCGTATATGTATAAATTTATTGATAATATCGCGTAAGGAATAGGGAATGTTGCAGTTTTGGAGTGCCTATAGGCTTCAATACACTATGAGTTGTGGTTTAACAATACCTTCACAAATAGACTTAACCCACGTTGAGAAAAAGGCATTACATTATTGTATTAGTATTTATTAGTCAAAGGTGCGCGTTTGGTTCAACAAAGATTCGCAGCTGCAATATGCCCAATACCCGCTATATTATGTAGCTTTTCCTGCAACGAAAGCACAGCCGCGTACAGCAGGCTAGAAAAATAGCTTTCGGTACGTCATAGAATATACTTCGCTCTCGCGCAATATGCGTAAGTTCATCCTGTCCAATCATTATGCACTTGAGCGACCACATCGGTTGGCATTCCCCTCACACACTAGTATATATACCTCGATTTTGGGAAAACAATTCATTTTTTGTGTTAACATTTGGATTTGGATAGGTATAGGACAGTGGTTCTCAAAGTATGGGTCGCGACCCAAACATGGGTCGCGCAGGGTCAAAAAATGGGTCGCGCTGCAGTGATTCAATTCTGCCCAAACGAACTATTACTGTATTAAGTAAACATAAACGAATTTTCTTAATGTAGTAGTAAAGTCACCTCATTTGACACGTTGTACAGTAAATGAACCAATCATTACAACATACCGACAATGGCCTTCCAATTTTACTGTTACTCACATAGCGATTGTAACGTCATAGCACGGGGAATAATAGGACAAGGTAATCTTGCGAAACTAGACGTGGAGATGTAACAGTAAGCGTTTAAGGATGAGTAAGTATTCATACAAGAAAGCTTTTTAGATTTGGGATTCACTTCTATCAATGATCATGGTGCTGCAAAGCCACAATGTGTGTTTTGTTATGCAGTGTTGTCAAACGAATCGACCTCGTTAAGCCTGCAGCCATTTAGACATGGGCAGACTCCTATGCGGCGACGGCGTGGCCTCGAAATTGCAGTTCGTCTCGTTAATAATAATATTTAAATATTTTGATGTTTAAGGCTTGGGTCGTGAGATATTCATAAAACTCAGATTTGGGTCGCGGTCAAAAAAGTTTGAGAACCACTGGTATAGGACCTAAAGAAAAGGCTAACCTGCGTCAATTTAGACTAGGCTGGAAAAATGACAAAGTGTTTGAGTTTAAGTAGAAGCGCTGGGACTTGGAAAATTTAACAGAGGTTGGAAAAATAACAAAGTGTTTCAGTTTAACTAGAGGCACGCGGACTTAGCCGATCGCGCGGGACGTCGGTCCTTAATTCCCGGCCAACCCAAAATTTCTGTCGGTGAGAACCACATAAACCAACAATGCAGTCAATGGATCAGTGTTGTTTTCTTGAGTTAATCTCCTAGGAATCTTGAGAGTGCAGTTTAAACTACTAATCTTTGTATTTAGACCAGGGGTTCTTAACCTGGGGTGCACGCACCCCCAAGGGGTACGAGAACTGTTCCTAGGGGGTGCGGGGATGCTGAATCATTAAGGTTGGTTAGGTCTATTCTATTTGAGCACATACAGAAGGGGGAGCGAAAATTGGTTAGTGATATGAAAGGGGGTGCGAAAATTGGTTGGTGATTTGAAAGGGGTGCAGCAAGGAAAAAAGGTTAAGAACCACTGATTTAGACAGACGGATGTGTTAGGTTTACATAAGTTTTCTTACTGCAGTAATTTTCAGCAGCATTGCATACTTTTGATAAATTCGTCCGTCTGCTATATTTGAATTATTTGGTGTGTTTTAATTTTATGGCAGTTTTTTTTATCAACAGCAAAAACATCAAAACATCTGCCAATGGCGCTGTTTGTTGAATATCTCTGCTTTGAATTATTTGTACAATTATGTATTACTTACATACTGCTAAAGTTTCTATGGGGATGCTGGAACTTCAACCTGGACTATTAGAGAACATGATAGATGTTAACGTTAAATCAGTGGTAAAAATGACGCGGCTTGTCATGCCTCGAATGGTGAAAAAGAAAAAAGACATTGTTGTAAACATTGGTTCTGGTTTTGGGATTTGTCCTACCCCCTTTTTGTCTTTGTATTCCTCAACAAAAATGTTTATAGATTGCTTCTCAAAGTGTATGAATTATGAGTACAGGGATGCAGGTATTGTTACACAGTCCATAATGTTGTTCGGCGTTAGCACCAAAATGTCAAAACAGCCTCCGAATTTTTATTTTCTAACTCCTGACAACTTTGTTAGCTATGCTCTTAAAACCATCGGAAAGTGCCAGAGATCGTATGGAAGTCCATTACATGGTCTGTTAGGTAAATGTTTGGAAAGTCTACCTGAGACCTGGGTTTCTTGGTTTTTTTTGCAGTGTGATTCCTAAGGAAAAGGACCATATTTAAGGTAAAGACAATCCCCCACCCTACACACATTACGAAAGTACCTTTTTACCACTCAATTACTCAAAGCTTTTTCACTATAATTTTCTCACGGATTTGTTATATTTGGAAACTTGGTCAATGAACGCTCTGCAAAAAGCCAGCACTCTGAAACGGTTAATTGCAACAGGAGCTATGGATTGAAAAATGTTGTCTTTTGAAATGTTTTTTTGTCAGAAAAATGTGGGAATTTGGCGCACAGTTGTTTGGTGTATTACTTGTGTGTGTTTTCAACTAAACTTAACCATATTGTTTAACAAAATGTTACCACTAAAACACCGTAGCACTAAACAAGAATATCGACATTTTCGGCAACTTAAAACATTTTTCATTTCTATTCAAGTTTGTACAAAAAACAGTCACAATAAACCAATGAACTTGTGTTTTTGCTTGCCAAAAAATATTTGTTACTATATTTAAGACCTGGTTATAGTTTACGTTTAAGATGGAAAAATGCAGGGGTCATGTTCTTCACATGTCCTACAAATGTTTGCTATAAAGTGAGTGACAGGAATCTCATTATTTCGTGACTTCCTACTGGTAAAAAAAAACATTCTGCAATTTTGTCCGGGTTATTAAATGATGAATGGGTGTTACCTTACACCTGTTTCGAAGATTTTTGTATATCCACGTGATGTTGTTTGTAGCGTAAAAATGTTTGGATGTTTTAAACATCATTTTATCCCTGTAATCCGGTTTTTTCCCAATTTTGCATGCGGTTTTGTCATAATGCATTGCGACTATTCGCAATTTAATAAATCAGCGACCCAGCTCAAGGTGAGGTCTTTTAACGCTTAGGCGCAGTTACGGCAACGGTTGGTTGGAGTTCAAGGCTTTGGTTATGAGTTTCTTCGCAGCAGCAACCAGAGCCGAACATACAAGCTCAGCAAAAAGGCTTGCAATTCACAACTGTAACGCGCCGAGTTCAATGTTGCGGAAAGGTACTGTGCGGTCATAGGGTGCGACCATTTGTATTTTGTCAGATAGATGGGTTTAGTAATTTTTAACAGCATTGTATACTTTTGTAAAATTCGTCCGTATGTTGCGTTCAAATTATTTGGTGTGTGTTAGTATTATGGTATTTTTTATCAGCAGAAAAAGCATCAAAGCAGAAATGGCGATGTTTGTTGAATGTCTCTGCTTTGAATTATTTGTACAATTATGTATTACTTACATACTGCTAAAGGTACTATGGGGATGCTGGAACTTCATATATGTCTATTACCTGGGAACTCATCCTGACTTCCATAAATACGGCAAATGGTCAGTTGTAACTGGAGGTACAGATGGAATTGGACTTGCATTTGTCAAAAAATTAGCTGCTCTTGGTCAAAACGTTGTAATTATTAGCAGAAACCCGAAGAGAGTAAATACAGTTGCAAGTGACGTATCTGAAACATACGGCGTTGAAACAAAGGAAATAGCTGTTGATTTTGGTCATAGAGATATTTATCCAAAGATTGCAAAGGAATTAGAAGGTCTTGATGTCGGCACTTTGATCAACAATGTCGGAGTCTACAAAGAACCGACACATTTTTTAAAGTTTGCCAATCAACCTGGAATATGGGAAATCATGATAGATGTTAACGTTAAATCAGTGGTAAATATGACGCAGCTTGTCATGCCTCGAATGGTGAAAAAAAGAAAAGGCATTGTTATAAACATTGGTTCTGGTTTTGGGATTTGTCCTACCCCCTTTGTGTCTTTGTATTCCTTAACAAAAATGTTTATAGATTGCTTCTCAAAGTGTATGAATTATGAGTACAGGGATGCAGGTATTGTTACACAGTCCATAATGTTGTTCGGCGTTAGCACCAAAATGTCAAAACAGCCTCCGAATTTTTATTTTCTAACTCCTGACAACTTTGTTAGCTATGCTCTTAAAACCATCGGAAAATGCCAGAGATCGTATGGAAGTCCATTACATGGTATGTTAGGTAAATGTTTGGAAAGTCTACCTGAGACCTGGGTTTCTTGGTTTTTTTGCAGTGTGATTCCTAAGGAAAAGGACCATATTTAAGGTAAAGACAATCCCCCACCCTACACACATTACGAAAGTACCTTTTTAACACTCCATTACTCAAAGCTTTTTCACTATAATTTTCTCACGGTGATTTGTTATATGTGGAAACTTGGTCAATGAACGCTCTGCAAAAAGCCAGCACTCTGAAACGGTTAATTGCAACAGGAGCTATGGATTGAAAAATGTTGTCTTTTGAAATGTTTTTTGTCAGAAAAGTGTGGGAATTTGGCGGTCATATTTGCCTTGTCCGATATGAGTTTAGCCACACGGTTGTTGTGTGTATTATTTGTGTGTGTTTTTAACTAACCGTGACCATATTGTTTAACAAAATGTTACCACTAAAATGCCGTAGCACTAAACAAGAATAACGACATTTTCGGCAACTTAAAACATTTTTCATTTCTATTCAAGTTTGTAAAAAAATACCAGTCACAATAAACCAATGAACTTGTGTTTTCGCTTGCCAAAAAAATTTTTTTTACTATATTTATAGGACCTGCTGGTTATAGTTTACGTTTAAGATGGACGAAACATGCAGGGGTCATGTTCTTCGCATGTCCTACAAACGTTTGCTATAAAGTGAGTGACAGGAATCTCATTATTTCGTGACTTCCTACTGGTAAAAAAAACATTCTGCAATTTTGTCCGGGTTATTAAATGATGAATGGGTGTTACCTTACACCTGTTTCGAAGATTTTTGAATATCCACGTGATGTTGTTTGTAGCGTAAAAATGTTTGGATGTTTTAAACATCATTTTTCCCCTGTAATCCCGTTTTTTCCCAATTTTGCATGCGGTGTTGTCATAATGCATTGCGACTATTCGCAATTTGATAAATCAGCGACCCAGCTCAACGTGAGGTCTTCTAACGCTTAGGCGCAGTTACGGCAACGGTTGGTTGGAGTTCGGCTTTGGTTATGAGTTTCTTCGCAGCAGCAACCAGAGCCGAACATACAAGCTCAGCAAAAAGGCTTGCAATTCACAACTGTAACGCGCCGAGTTCAATGTTGCGGAAAG